>NW_015544153.1:1400363-1407561 GCF_001515605.1 Sinocyclocheilus anshuiensis
AATTATTAATTTGTTTAGTTATATCATTTATTATCTGAATTATACAAGAAGAACACCAATAAACTTCGGATAATTTAAAAAAAGAAGAAGGTTTTATTCATTAGCCTACATCAGATCGGATTTTTTTTTCTTCAGGAAACAGGCAGACTAGAATAAATAGCAACACAGAAGCGAACAATAAACGATAGAAATGGCAAAACAAAAATTAAATAGTTAATCCAAATTTTGAATAATTATGAGTAACATTAGGATAAAACGTCTAAATATGATATGTTGATCGCCGTCAGATGCTGAGCCGACAGGACGCTTTACTTATCTCCCCACCATCACACTTTCCATCGCTCATGGCATTTAGTGCTTCTTATACCTCTTCAGCATTCATAAATTGCCTTCTTTTACTCATTTTGTCTTTATTTATGAAAGTGATAACCGCTAATTCAGTGAATGAAAGGTGTTGTCTAGCAATGTACTATGTTAAAACATAAGCAGCACGATAATGACAGCGCGAACATACAGGCATTATATAGCGGGTAAATTTGACCCGCACTGGCGCTTATAGATATAAGTGCCCCATTTTTTGATCTGGTTTTATCTAAACAGTTTTTAACAACAGGGGATTGTAAATCAAACAATTTTAGTAAAAGTCAGTGACTGGGAGACTAGAATGTTTTATTCAAAATATTTTATGTACATTTTAAAAACAGCCACGGGTAAAATTTACCCCGTGGCGGTTCTAGTGTTAAAGTGGCTGGTGGTGTGGAGGTTGAAGCGAGGCTTCGGGCAGGGTTGCCGTGAGCTGCAGCCCAGTGTGAAGAACTGTCAGCGGGTGTGCGCTATGCTACATTGGGGCTGCCAGCTGGACTGATGGGAAGTGGATGAGCAGGCGGAATAGTAATGAAGTATCCTTCCTTAAGTCCAGTCGTGTAGCAAACTTCAGTCAGAACTGTGTTGCCAGCGCACAAGAACCTGCTTTAAAGCAGCTGAATAAAACATCCAAGCAGAATCTACTGTAGAATTGTTCTGAAGTTTTAAACCTTACCAGTTCTGTACAAAAAGCTGCATTTCAGAATATAAGCATTGAATAGCAGCATTACAGGAGTCCTAAATATGGAAAATAAAATTATGTTCCCATTTAGCCCCTACTGGTAAATGTGGTAACTACACCAAAATGTATCTATTCAAAATTATAAAATGAAACAAAATTGAATGAATGAATTTCTTTACAAATTACAAAAATATAAAATCTTAAAATTAAATATATAAATCATACATATATAAATTCTATATCATATAATTAAATTTAAATATTATTCAACTTATAAAAAAAACCAAATAATGAGGGGAGAAAATGAACATGCATACAGACATATTAATAATTTAATAAAATAATCATATAATAATTTATGAAAGACCCCAATGGAACATAAGACAATCATTATAGTTAGATCATATAATAAGCATGTTACAACACTGCACCTCTTTACATGGCTTATATTTCATGTCTGATTATCTTTGCAAGACACATACGAAGCCCTTGCTATATCATTTTAAACAATGCAGCAGAGAGCATCTGATAGACAAAGCAAAGCATCAAAGAGAAATCGAATCAAAGCAGCCGCAGATGAGAAATAACAAGAATTCCACATCAAAGCCACGACATTGCAGCTCTGTCTGAAGAACATAAATGTTAAACTGAATTTAAAGAGCAAACAAGCTAAACTTTGCCACACGAGAATACAATTACAAGAAACAGGAAATTGCCAGAGGCAGAAATTAAGCTCTTTGTGCTTATAAGCAGAAGGAAGCATTAGAACGCCAAAATAAAACTGCGCACAGAGTGAATTAAGACCAAATTCATCATTAGAAACTAGGGCTGCACGATAAATCGCATGCGATATTTAACGCGCATCTTATCAGTAAAGCCGGTTCTGTAATCAGCGGTAAATCTCCATCACCTGCGGGCTTTCACATTGAGCAGCATTAACTACACAGAGCCGTTGTTCACTGAAGACCAGCTTTCTGACAAGATGGACATTAAATATCACATGCGATTTATCGTGCAGCCCTATTAGAACCTGATTAAATGTTTGAGACCTCACAAAAAAAAAAAAAAAAAAAGTGTATGAATGCATAAACCAATCAAGGTGAAAGATCAGACGTCTTTTACAGATGGCTGCCAGCGATTTCACAGCCATCAGACAGCTGAATATCCATAATTCATAAAACAGGACATCAGAGAGGCAATGGAAGATTCTAGAAATCCAAAACTAATAATCCATTTGAGAGCCACAGAGCCTGGAGTGCTGAGAAGACACCAGAACGATTATATCAAGGCATATTGAATTACAAAAAGCCAAACAACTACACACACAATTAGGTCTGACGGATCATTCAGTCCTCCTTATTTTTTCATCTAGATTATCTTGCAGAAATAACACTGAAACCGAAAATTGATTCGAATATACACTGAAACTGTTGTAGTCAGGAAACTCCTTTTCCACCTCGACGGCAGAGACAGCAGCATACTGATGAATGAAATTGTGTTCTCAGACATTTGGCTGGCGTATTCCTCAGGGACGGCTCAGCCATGTGGTGGGTGGCAGGGACAAGGTGATGCATTGTTGGCTCTCGCCGCCATCATGGCGAGAGGCTGATGCCAGGCCTTTCCTGAACATGCTGTGTCGAGTCTTTCACTCAGCACACTCTCGGATCAGTAATGCAGAACTGTCTCTCGTCTTTGTTTAAAAACTCTCCGAAGGAACAGAGATGAATGTGTCATATGGTCTTACCAGGGGGCCGTGTCAGAAACTTCGTTTTAAATAATGAAAAGAGAAAAACCTTTTTTGACAGAGTAACACCAAAGACAATGGCAAGATTTGATGATTAAATAAGTGTTAAAAGGAGCCACTGTTACTCCCTATTAAATGCTGGTTGGTTGGTTTTTGATTACACAGCAGCTAAACAGAGCTGTCCACTTTTCAAGTAGTGAATTTTCATTAAAACCTTAAAGGTGCCATAGAATGGAAAACTGTATTTACCTTGGCATAGCTGAATAATAACAGTTCTGTACATGAAAATGACATACCGTGAGCTTCAAACACCATTGTTTCCTCCTTCTTATGTAAATCTTGTGCATTCAAAAGACCACTGAAAAATAGGTGAATCAGAACATAACACTGACTGTGACGTTACAGTCAGGATCACTAATATGTACGCCCCCCAACATTTGCATATACCCGCCCATGTTCTAGGCCAGCCGGACCTGCACAGCCAAATCATTAGAAGTTCTGCAGGTATTGTGAAGAAACAAGCGAGGATAATAGCGAAAATGGCAGATCATGGAAATAAATGTTATGTTCCAGGCTGTGCAGGGGATGTGATGTGCAGGGATGGGTTGGTGTCTGTATTCAGAGAGGCACGGAAAGCAAATAACGCGCGTTCTAATAAAATAACGCGAACCACTAAAGGGACATGGTTAGCTGCTTACTAGCAGTAGCCTGTTACATTACAGTACATGAGATTTCACTTACCACATAAACAGAGTAAGGAGAGATGACTGAGGACGATGGCGAATGATTTTCAGATCCTCAGCACCACTGACAAGCATCTGATCTTGTAAAATGTGTGGTAAGTACTGCCGCTGTAGTTTACACAGCACGTGCGATCGCAAATCTCGAAAGTGAAAGTAAAATGCGATCGTGCATTCGAAAGCAGTTTCAATGCCCCGCATATTAATAGCGGCTCCCTGATGTCCGCATTTTATATACAGTATAATTACCCAACTATATAACCGTGAGAGAAAGTATTGAAATATATATTTTCCCTGTTTCCTTCCTGCTGTGTGAGCTACTGAAATGAGCCGCACTGTGAAACAGCCAATCAGAGCAGAGCTCAACATTATTATTCATGACCCTTCCAAATAAGGTAAAAACAGATCATTTCATTCTAGGGACAAATCCTAGGGTTGTAAATGGACATGTAAAACCGTTTCTGGAGATTTTTTGCCCTTACCTAAGCCACATACCTTCTATGTAGATATCAGAGAACAATTTAAAATATTGTATCAATGCATTCTATGGCACCTTTAAGTGTGTGCAGAAATGTCATTCAGTGACTCTGTGGGACTCTTCGGTTCTGTACAGTTTGTGCCTTGACACGTCTGCTAACAATTGCCAGGGGTAAATATGTCTCTCTTTACATTTTTCTCAACAAAAAATAGCCAAAATCAAATGGGTAAAATTCATGCTTCGTTTACTGCCGCAAGACATCAAAATGAGTATCAATTTCAGGAGTGACTCCTGTGTTCATTACACACGAATAGGTAATTTACGGGAGCCACTCCTGCATCTAAATGCAGTAGTAACTTCCAAAACTAAGAAGTCAAAAAAGTAGTTTTCAGACTTGATTTGATTACGTTGTTCAAATCAGAGCTTGTATATTACACTACCGTTTAAAAGTACAGTTTAAACTGTAAAAATATTTCACAATTTTACTGTATTTTTGAGCAAATAAATGCAGCCTTGGTAAAAATAAGATATTTACCAACCCCAAACTTTTGAACAATACTGTGTGTGTCATTAACAGCAATTAACTTGTTCAGAAAAATGCTTTCACGCCAATCAAGCGAACTGGACTCAGACATCAAAAGAACTCAACACAAAACGTATGAATACTAAATAAGGACAATGTGATATCAATATATGAAAAACGGCTGAATTTGAAATACTACCCACTGTGAGATTATCCTCACTCCTAATCACACAGATGAATAGTGAAGTATCAAACTCTGTTGAAAGACCCTAAATTAGGTGAAGTCTAGAGAGAGGTAGTAAAGGAAAAGTGAGGGAGGGAGGGGATGTAAAGAATGAGAAGGAAGGTAATAGAGAAAATCAATGTGATTGAGAGAAACTCAAGTGGAAAAACAAGGTTAGAGGTACTTAGTAGGAAGACAGAGGTAACAGAACTTAGCTCTGTGGTTCACAATGGATGGGTCACAATCTTAAAATATTTGTTTCTGAAAAACAAAGTTAACTCTTTCCCCGCTAGCGTTTTTGAAAAAAGTTGCCAGCCACCGCCAGCATTTTTGATGATTTTCACTAAAATTTCATGGCCCCCAGAATATTTTGTTTTATGAATATCTGAACATGCAATACATCAAAATAAAGAACAGAGCCTCTACTTTTAAACAAAAATCCGTTTTATTCTAGCTTCAAGCATTCTTTTTTTTTATCAACACTTTACACTGTTAAAGTGTAAATAACACATTTTTATCAAATACTACATCTGTATCATATTCTGTAAGATGATCAAAGCAAAAATGCAGTAGATCACTTCCATCAACACCCCCAAAGCTTGCACAGTCCTTTGCCACTTCCTGGATCGACATTTCACTCGGTAACATTAGGCGATTTTCATTTATATGCTGTTTATTGTTGATGATCGCATTGTTTTTCATATGCATACATACGAGATCGCTCGTTTCTGCGTCTTCCTCGCATGTGTTTTTGATCGGCGCATTCTAGACTCATTCAGGACAACAGACGCATAATAGCACCCCCGAACGTATAACAGCGAGAACGTGGAAACACAGAAAAGCAGGGAGCAGTTGGGAGTTCGGTGCCTTGCTCAAGGGTCTCACCTCAGTCGTGGTATTGAGGGTGGAAGAGAGCCCTGGTTATTCACTCCCCCCACCGACAATTCCTGCCGGACCTGAGACTCGAACCCGCAACCTTTGGGTTACAAGTCCGACTCTAACTATTAGGCCACAACTGCCCCCTTTTTTTTTCTTCTTTTTTTTTCTAGTGCTTTCCAGAACATTGTGGTACTAGTCATATAAGACAAAAATCATCCAACTTACACTTCTGAAGTTTTGGACAACACACTTTTGGTAACTATTTATGTTAAACTGTTGTTAGCTCAGTGTTATGCATGTACCATGTAATTGTTATGCATGAGTAATAACAGATTAGCTTGTACAAGTTGTCAACATATTTTTTAGTTTTCATTAGCACTGTTAATGATATTCAAAATAATGTGATTTTCATATTCAGCATGTCAAACTTCATAAAGAAACATTAAAATTAAAAGCGAAAAAAACTTTTATAAAAATTTGTTTCACAGTTTATATAATCCATACCAAGTCAAATATTTGGTCAAAAATAAATGCTGTTCTTTTTTTTAAACGTCTTTTAAATCCTGAAGAAAATCTATGAAAACGTATCACAGTTAAACAAAAAATATTAAGCAGCAAAACTGTTTTCAACATTATAATGTTGTGCACAAGAGGCGCATATTAAAATTATTTCTGAAGAATTAAGTAACACTGAAAGTAACACTAAAATCTTATTGACCCCAAACCTTAATACATATTATTATTATTATTACTGCATATTATAAATATTATATTTTTTAATCTTTCATTTTAATGACATTTTGTTTTCCATTATATGATTTGGGTACCATGTTGGGTTGCCAATTTATGTGTTACATGTTCTCTGTGCCCTGTTTGGACTTTTATGTTGAAGTGTTTCCTGTGCCTTGTTTGTAGTCCGTTTGTGTATTGGTTCCCCGTGATTAGGTTCCCCAGGTGTTTCCCATTTACCATGCCTCCTTGTTATCTTGTTTAGCTTGTTCTCTTGTGTTTAAATAGTGCTTGTGTTTCTCTTGTGCTTTGTCAGTTGTTGTAATGTTATGGTGTCGTTCTCCTCCTTGTGCTCCCCGTGTTTTTGTTTATTGTTTTGTCCTAGTTTTCACATTAAACTCTACCTGCACTTAGATCCGCATTCTCTGCCTGCTTGCTTCGCGCCCCTCGTATAATGGAACAACTGACCAAAATATGGATCTAGCAGGTATGCGGCTCCTTCTCCTGTGCCAGGGCAAGCGTTCCCTCGAGGACCACACCCGTGAGTTTTTGGACTTGGCGTACCATACACATTTTCCAGACAGTTCGCTCATGACATTTTTTCTTACTGGACTTAATGAACCACTCAAATCACAACTTTCCCATGCTGGTCCTCGAGGGACATTTTGTGAGTATGTGGAGCTAGCCCTTCGACTCTGTGGATCTTCCTTCACTGTGGGGGAGGTGGAGGAGGATTCCAAAAAGGCTGCTCCTCAGTCAAGCTCACCGGCCGCTCAGCAGACAAGCCCATCGGCCGCTCAGCAGACTAGTTCGCCGGCCGCTTCGCTCTCAAGCCAG
>NW_015544153.1:1407617-1428120 GCF_001515605.1 Sinocyclocheilus anshuiensis
CCGGTCGCTACACTCTCAAGCCCGCCGGCCGCTACACTCTCAAGCCCGCCGTCCGCTACACACTCAAGCCCGCCGGTCACTGCTCTCAGTAGTTCGATGGCTGCAGCGCCATCTGTCTTGGAGGTAGACGTTTTGTTCTCCATGCTCCCTGTGATGGCTACAGCCATTTGGTGCGTTTGGGCTGTGCACACCTCGCCAGTTTCTGAACCCTCTGTCTGCCATGTCTCGGCCAAGAAGGCCGTCTATGAACTCTCTGCCGGTCCAGCCACGGCCAAGGAGGCCGCCTGTGAGCCCCTGCTCCGCCCTGGTGCTCGTCAGCGCCACCTGCTCCACTCTGGTGGTCTTCTGCTCCACCACTGCCTCCTGAACTGTCTGCTCTGCCATGGCCTCCTGAACGGTCTGCTCCGCCATGGCCTCCTGAACTGTCTGCTCCGCCATGGCTCCCCGAGCTGCCTGCTCCGCCATGGCCCCCTGAACTGTCTGCTTCGCCATGGCCTCCCGAGCTGGTGGTCTTCTGCTCCGCTCTGGCCTCCTGATCTGCCGGCTCCGCTCTACCTCCCTCCTGGACTTTTTGTTCTGTTTTGGAGCGTCTGGAATCCGCTCCTTAGGTGGGGGGCTATGTTACATGTTCTCTGTGCCCTGTTAGGACTTTTATGTTGAAGTGTTTCCTGTGCCTTGTTTGTAGTCTGTTTGTAGTCCGTTTGTGTATTGGTTCCCCGTGATTAGGTTCCCCAGGTGTTTCCCATTTACCACGCCCCCTTGTTATCTTGTTTAGCTTGTTCTCTTGTGTTTAAATAGTGCTTGTGTTTCTCTTGTGCTTTGTCAGTTGTTGTAATGTTACAGTGTCGTTCTGCTCTCCCTGCACTTAGATCCGCATTCTCTGCCTGCTTGCTTTGCGCCCCTCGCATAACATTATGTTAATTTGATAAAGTCCTAAAACAAAACCACTTGAGAACAACTGCTTCAGCTTACCTCGATTTACCTTTCACCTTAGAGCACTTCCCAGGAGAGCCTTGTTCATGCTCCCACACATTTAGAAGTATGTGATGGGATCAATGCAGGCAGATGCACAGGAGAGGTCTGGAAAGTGAGGATCAATGTGACAGGGTGAACTCCCAGTAGGCTGGCTAGGAGATTTAAGAACTTCTCAGTGGGAGAAATTGACATTCATACTAATTAGTCGACCATTGTTTCTCCTGTTCCTGCTCTCCCATGCAAACCCCTGGAGCGAAGGCATCAGACCCTGCTGTAGACTGACCTCTCTGTACTGCTAAATATAGCTGCACAATGGCGAAGACATGGGCTCTCTTACTGTGTGATGTTTGATTAACATTTAATTAATATTTGTCTGACATTTACGACAGAATGGGAAAAAATACAAATAAAAGAAACATGTATAAATAAGCATTACTGCTCCGCAATCGTCTTTTTATCGCACGACTGACGGAGGGCAGCCAGACAGCCTGTAGGAAATCAGGCCTTAATGAGGAACTGAATGAACATCGTAGACACAGAGAAAGAGAGAGAGACCGTGAAAAAAATGCATTAAGCGCATAAAAAACAAAGCGCATGACTTGATCCCAATTAAAACAACATCAGCAACCCTTTAAAAATGCAGAAATGCTGTTTGTTTTTATTTTGCCACAGATGTGAAGGAGCATGCGTAAATCTAAACTGATATGGGGTGTGCAACTGTGCGACACCATTGCATAATTTATATGCCATGTGAGCAGAAAGTTGGCCACAATTTACTCATGCAAAATGTAGGGTTAATAGAGCTTCACCAAGCTCTTAGACTCCGAGTTTCATGCAGGTCACACTGACTAACAGAAGAAGTGTCTTCCTAGATGGAACATGGGAGGCTGAAATTTAATCAGCAGGGTTTAGCTGCAAAAATAAATCATGCTACTTACCAAAGCATGTAGCAGTGCTGTTGTAAAAGAGCTGAATGTTAGTGGTAAATCAACTGTAGAGGCTCCATCGATTTTTGCTCCAATGGCTTCGCTGCTCTTAGAGTGTTTGTTAAGCTCTTAATCTAGAATTGTGTGATATGGAACATTGGAACATTAACTTACCCACAGCAAGGGTTCAAGGTTTGAACGGTTAGCATGGCCAGGATAGGCCTGTAGATGCCATAACTACTAAATTTTGCAGGCAAAATGTGTTTTATGTTTACAGCTAAAAAAGCTGTCTGATATTTTCATAATTTATCAATTAAATACAATAATAAATTAGAATAAACTGATTTTAAATGATTAATTATTATGAATTAATAACTGATTTTAAATTATTTTAAATATATTTTAAAACTACTATATTGTTTAAGTTAAAAAACTATTTACTATGGAACCACATTCACTTCAAAATTTTTGCCTATATTCAAACAGGACTAGAGCTTGGGTGCTGAGCTTGCTGAGTGCAACCGTGTCATGCGTTGGAGCGCTGCCCGCTAGGTTATCAGCTCTGACAACCAAAAACATTCTTAAATGTGGAAAAAGTCTCATGACATTGTCTAAAGTTCACTGAAAGTGACTGAATAATTCACTTACGGAAATAAAATGTGCTAAAAAAAAATAGATTTGGCTCAGAAGTGTCGAATTTCAAACCGACTACTTCCACAAGGTCCCGCGCCAGTCAAGCAACTTCCACTGAGATGAATGGGAATGCTAGCAAAAAGCTTTTTCTAGGTATCATAGACCTCCTTGACCTGCAGCATGTCACTGGTCACCTTCTTATTTTCCTCTGCTGCAGGACACATCACATTTCATTTACACTAGAGCGCTGTTTGAAAATGTGTTCCATATGTATCAATATCAATTCTCAGATGCTGTCAAAGAGCTGTTCTTTTGAAAACTGTTGTGTCCGCCCCCTGTATGTTGCAACCCACATGGCCGCTGCGGTCTATTTGATTTTGAAGTGCTTTGTTCAGTTACATGCTCTTTTTCCATGCTAAATCAAAACATTTTTACTCAGTCTGAACGTCCTCCTCCGCGGCGCTCCACTGCTAGTAAAATGGTGAGAAATGGCTGTCAAATCCGAAATGGATCATTATCCCTGCTAAACTCGCAGGTGAGCTCACGGCCTGATTCTAGTTGGTCTTCATGCCTTATGGTATGAATTCCATTGAAGGCTAATCTGACTAAGCACTTCACACTTCCTCCATTGTTCTTTCAGAGAGTCTTTTACAAATGCCAGAGAGGTTAAAGGGATAGTTTAGCCATTTATGCATACTGTTATGTTTTCCATGGAACACAAAAGGAGAGATTCTTCACAAGCTCCTGTCCATACAACAGACTAGTATGTCAAGCTATAAAAATAATAATAATAATAAAAAATAAAAAAACGAAATATCATGATTTTCGCTATAAAAATTTTTGTTGTGGAAATTTCCAGAAAATGTTCCTTTTTTTAACATTTACATTACATTTAGTCATTTAGCAGACGCTTTTATCCAAAGCGACTTACAATTGCTAGCAGCAAGTAATAATTCCAACAGCAGATCTATAAACAAGTATTATGCAGGACACTCACGTGCAGCCGTCTGTCTCTTCTGTTGACTAATCGCTTGACTAATCGCTTTTAACCATATTATACCACGTTAAATGTACAATAATCATACATGACTACTGTACATGACAATACACAAAAAATGAAGATTTTTTTTTTTTTTTACTTACCAAATTGACACATATTTCAGTCAGGTTTCAGGCCCCACCATAGCACAGAAACTGCACTTTGACATTTTATTTTTGCTACTAAAAAAAGAAGAAAAAAAAAAAGAAAAACTACCAAATTACAAACAAAAGGACAAATGAAAAAATACAAATAAAACAAAAAATTCAGGTAGGTTTAGTATTAAGGTACAAAATACTACAGAAATTGAATAATCAAGTATAAAATAAAACACTGCACAGTGTTCTTTGTAGGGCTGCCCCCTAATAGTCGACTAACCTTTACCAAAATTTTATTAGTCGCAGAAAAAAATGAAAAATAGGAAGTGGTGAGGTCACGCAGTCCGTGACGGACAGATTGTTAACGTCTGGATTTTGTGGTAATACAGTACATCCAAACGCTCGCCTATCATTCATCGACCTCAAATATGGCATATCATCTGAAATATGTAAGTAGTAGCAACTTTACATGGCCGCTCAATCTAATGGTAACCTAGAAATAGGGCTGGACGATATAGCCAAAATTTATATCACAATATATTTCTTAATTTCGGTCGATACGATATAATTCCGATATCGATATGAACACTATTAAAAAAAGCCTCATAAAAACTGCCAAGAACGCCCACAACAGATGTCTGTGCATACAAACTTATGAAAAATGAATTTCCCAAGTCTATGACAACTCATATAAAACCATATAATATTTTAGAAAAAAAAAACAGCACAAATAAATTAATGTTCACCTTTTATTTGTATTTAGCCTTCATACAAACAAGAAATGTGAAATCACTGTCAAATAATTGTCTCAAAGACTCACCTAATTAATATTAATATCTTTAACCTCAAACTATAGCCTAACATACACTACCAGTCAAAAGTTTTTGAACAGTAAGATTTTTAATGTAATTTCTATCATTTCTTTCCAAAAAAAAAAAGAAAAAATAAATCATACGGACTCCAAGCTTTTGAATGGTAGAGTGTATAATGTTACAAAAGCTTTTTATTTCAGATAAATGCTGATCTTTGGATCTTCTATTCATCAAAGAATCCTGAAAAAAAAAATTAACTCAACTGTTTTAAATATTGATAATCAGCAAATCAGCATATTAGAATGATTTCTGGATAATGTGACACTGAAGACTGGAGTAATGATGCTGTAATAAATTACATTTTAAAATGTATTCAAATAGAAAGCAGTTATTTTAAATAGTACAAATATTTTGATTAGGTTTTGATTAGGCTGATTATTCTTATAGATTGAAACAAATGTGCTTTAGCCAGTATAAAGAGTATGAAAAGTGCTCTGAGTTGCTGCAGGAAAAAAAAAAGAAAAAGAAAAAAGAGCAACAACGAAAACATGTTGCTGGAGACGGGCTTATTATTGAAAATGCAAACTGAGAGTCTGCCACCAGGAGGCGCTATGAGAGCAGTAGAACTAGCAGTTTCTCCAGTAACGGCTGTAATCAAATCAGCTCTGCTCATGAACGCTTCTTTATCAGATAAAATGAAAATGCCATCGAAACTTTTCTGAAGACAGTCCTTTCCCTTCAGAGATACATTCATAAAAAACAACCGTGCCGTGTTTTGATTTTGAAACGTGCAGTGCTCATGTTTATGCAATGAAGTCAAACGCCACAAATAAATCAATGTATGGGAAACACTGGTAATGTATATCGAAATATCGGAAATGTGTTTAAAAATCATATCACCGTTATTGAAAAAAAATTATATTGCGATACATATTGATATTGAATTATTGTCCAGCCCTACCTAGAAATATGTGCGCTATTCAAGTGTCTGTGCGGAGCTATGCGCACGCTCACAGCATGACAGATGGAGGCGCCGGTGCAGTCACTTGCTCTTAAAATACTCCGTCATTTTGGTCCTACAGATAAGAGTAATACATATTTCGAATCTGTAAAGCCTCTACGTTTATTTGTGTGCACTCACTATAACAACAAAACATTGCGCTTTCGTAAAATAATGAAAGAAAACAGTATGCACTTTCTGCCGTCTCGGCCTCTGTGAACTTGAGCGCAAAACCTCAAGTTCCTTGCCTTACAGACATGAACAAGAATATATATAGAGAGTGAAATGTCTACTTTCAAATGAAATAATTAAAATCTAAAAAAACAAATATTCTCAGATTATGTAATCCGTATGAAACTTGCATGCAGGCGCATCCACTACTGTGGAGATGACGAGTCAGTGCCGCCGTATTCATCTCTTAAGCCGAAAACACTAGCTTATTATTATTATTATTATTAGATTATTAAAATGTTAATGCAGTTTAATTGTTACTGTTTTTCCCTGACACATTCATCATCATTACTTCTGCCGGTGTGCTGTGACAAGCTTTATGCGTGTGCTTGAACGCTTATTAGGCTATGTAGGCAATTAAAGGCTCATTAGCATGATTTAAATGGTTTATTAATAAACGTGCGATTAGTCGACTAATGTTTAAAACGAACAACTACTAGTCGACCAGAAAAATCTTTAGTCGAGGGCAGCCCTACTTCTTTGTATGAATTAAATATACACTGACCCTTATTAAAGCTACTAAAATAATTTAGTCAATAGCAGAGTGTGATTTTCTTCTTTACTTTTGTTGTTTGATTAACATCAAGGACATAAGACAGCAGCAGGTTTATTAGGCTATTGACAATTTACGAACTAATACACAGATCCAATATACTGACACACATTCGATTTTCTCCTAACGGTTTATGATTAATTTAAGACAAAACCGACTGTTTATGTGTATTTGACTCGCATGCTTTGAGTGTGTGTCAGTCAGCTGGAGTACTGCATTGAGTTTGTTTTCGTGGCTTATTACGCTTAATAACTCTTTTTAACATAAAGAGCATCCTGTGCTTTAATTTCTCATTCATGCATGCATGTTTATTCTAGTAATGTCAATAACTTGAAATAGATCTGTAATTTTTGTGATTATTTTTTTGTACGTTAAATGGAGAATTATGCAGGATGGCAAAAAAAGGCAACATTCTCTGTCATCAAATCGCGAAGAACTGGAGGGACTAAATAAGAGTACAATCAAAATTATTTCAAATGACTCGTGTGCTATATCTATTTTTGAAGTCTAACAATAACTTTGTGTGAGGAACAGTTTAATGTTTAAATCATAATTCATTACTAATCTTTCTTGCCGCTGCAGGTCACCAGATAGGATGGGGCATCATTACTCGCTCAGGATTGCAGCAGAAACCGTCAGTGTGTCCGTGAGCGTGTCAGGACCCGTTGCCATTGCATTTGTTACTACAAATCACAATTATGTGACCGAAATTGCTCACCCTTCCTCCAGGCCTCAGAGGAGAAGCCCCTTTTCACGCCAGCATCAGCGTCTTCGCATGAAAGCTGCTGTAACACAAATTATCTACTGGCCGTGGGACAGGAACGGGAAAGTCTCAGTCTCTGGCTCATTCTCCATTATCCATGAGTCACAGCTAGTGGCGGACCGGCAACAAAACCCCACATCGCCCAGAAGCTGGCCTGTCCCTCAGCATCACGCAACACTTTATTACATTAGTGCGGCTTAACTGACAGAGGTTCATCTAGAAACATTAAAAGCAGCATTTCAGGCCGAACACAGGTTTTGTTCGAGCTGCCTCGTCGCAGAATTGGTGTTGACAGACCAGCATTAGGAGCTATCTGTGCAGGGGATCAGTTGTCAGTCTTGTACAGCTGCAACTCAAGCGGAGAACGACAGACAGAGCAAAAGAAAAAGATAGAGAGCAGAATAGAGAAATTTATGGTAATGACTGAGACAAAAGCCTGTCACGATTACTACATTATCGCCTGACCGCAATTATTAGAGATAACAGCGATCAACGTGCACATTAAAGTCCCATATTGCCAATAATAAGAGAATATACACATGCAATAAACTGTTTTTAAGCAATACGAAACACAGACTTAAACCAAACAATTCTTAGAGATCATGTTGAGTATAAATAAACACAAAAAAACTTTTATGCTAAGTTATGCACTCTATAAATTCCTGGGTTATTTTTCCAACCCAAATGCTGGGTTGAGCCTTTTGGGTTATTTTTTTGGGTTAATTTTTCAGTGCTTGGGTAGTTTTTGTGTTCCCCAGCTCCTGGGTCAGACGTAACCCAACAGTTGAGTTATTTATTGTGGGGTTTTTGCATCCTCTTCAGGAGAGGGCAGTTCTAAGCGCCATTGAATTGATGCATTTCTTCGGTAAAATACAGGTTTGTGTACATTTGATTTTGTCTATAAAATAGTTTCTGTGCTATATATTGTTCAATTTTATGCAAAGCAACATACAGGGGCACGGTGTGAGTCACCTAATTCGGGCGGGAGAACCAGCGCCGTTAAGGTGAAAACAGAATAATAGAAGAGACTGGTCGAATAAATGTGAATTACTTCTAAATGTTCACTTTTTACTTCTAATGTTTGTTAAACAAATTTAAATATAGGCAATATGTATTGCCTATGTATTAAAATGATATAAAATATGCTATACTGTAAATATGATATAAATAAAGGAAAATAAAGGAAGTTATCGTGCAAACTAGTTGTTGTATGGAGTATTTTACAAAAGTTTAGAGGATTTAAGTTAACCTGTAAACATTCATTCATGTATGAAGTAAAACATAAGCTAGTATTATATAAAAATTAGTTCTTATTGTATGTTTATGGATCTCTGTTAATATATTATTAAATATAATAACTTTAAAAATAAAATTACAAATTATTTTTATATAATATAATATAATGAACTAAAAAAATTACTTTTATACTTAAAATTAACAAATGTCAAAACATGAACAAACTAAATAAATTAATTTATTGACAATTATTTAATCATCAGCCAAAAATGTCATGATTGTAACAGTCCAAGTCTGCTTGTAATGAAATTACCACCTCTTGTGTCAATCAGCTGATGATGTTGAAGAGGATTTTTCTAAAGGAATTTTATGTACACGTTAGTAAGGCACAGAAAAGTTGATCAGAGTAATGCAGAAAGAAATATTACGGAGATGGTGTTTTTAGGTCAGAGGCTTGGATGATTGAGAGTCTCTGTGCTCTAGATTTAGCACTACAAGTCTCTTTGTGCTGAGTCAAATCGGACCATGCCAAGTGAGCAGTTCATATTTCTCTCTCTCCCTCTGTCAGTCTCTCTCTCTCTCTCTCTCTCATCTAAAGTACACTGCACTGAAGTTCCTCAGTGGGAATTGACTCAGAATGAACTGATTCCTCTGATAGCGGTCTATCTGCACATGCTAAGTGTCAATGCTGTTTTATCATTTGATTAAGTAAAAGAATTATGCAAATAAGATAAAACAGCACAAACACGCCCCCCAAAAAATCTATTCTGAATGCTATTTGCACAGCGCAATTCCCCACAATGCAGGCTGGTTTTGACTGCCAGTTTGCGAAGGATGCCACAATCTGCCATGTATCTTCTGCAAAGAAAACAATGACAATAACTTCATTTAAATGCTCAAGGTGCAGTGCATTTTCAGCACATTCTGCGGTTAAGATACACTGTGGGAAGTTCAGGGTTTTGAAATATCAATGAGCAACTGATTTCGGCCCTCAGTCTCCCTATCCAGCTGGGAAGAGGTTCAGAGAGCTATTTGAGTTTATATCCCTCTCACATACACATTCCAACTTTCCTTTTCTACTTGCCAAAGAGTCTCTCACTGTCTTCCCTCTAGTTTTTGCTTTCAGCACTTTTATTCTCTTTCTCCATGAGCATATTGATAAGGATGTGAGTACCGGTCCACCGAACCCCTATGAAGGAAAGAGTAAAAGAACCAAAACACAAGCATGAAACAGTCACTTCAGAATTCCTCAAACTTAAGAAGTCTGAGCCTGTCAGACAGAGTTTTGGAGCTCTAGGAAACATCCTTTGAAAGTGAGGTACTGCAGTCTGTTTTGGGGTGGATTTGTTAATTAGTTGCCGACTTAATGTTGTTCCATTCAGCAAATCTATCAGACTGTATTACGAGAGCAATTGGACAGACATGAGGTGCAGTAAATAGTGGTCAACACAGTATGATTGCAACACTGTACACTCAGCTCTCTTTCTAAGCCTGTTTGTGAGTTACACAGCTCCACCTACTGGTGAAACAGTAAATGCAGGATGCACATCTTATGAGTCCAGGAGAAAGGAAAAAATAAACAGCATTAGGGCCATCATGAGCCATTATAAACCGATTAATAGGGAATCACAGTGCATTCATGCAGAAAAGTAGCACACCTGTAGATCACAGAGGAAGGAGAGAGAGCATTATAATGTTTTTAAATTGTTGTTTTATGGTTATTAACATTAACAAACAATAATTTCATTGAGGACACATGTAAATTAATTATAATTATTTAAATAATTATTTAGAAGCTTTAAACAAATCTAACTTTCATGCTATAAAAATACCTAAATAATATACCGTATATAAGTAATATACATTATGAACTATTTATATACAGTATATATACATAAATCATAAATATATATGAATGAGTCTGAGACTGCATTTTTTCTTATTTTATAGGTTATCAGTTCAAAATTTCATTATTTGGTGTGCGCTTCTGTCGTTGAAATGATGATTTAGGAATTTAGGGGGAAAAAAATTGTATAAAGTTAAAAAATCCTGAGACTTTATTTCTAGTTTTAAATTAAATTTCACATGTTTTTTTTTTCAATGTGGTCCTAGACAGTATATAATTCATAAAAATAGTCAATTATCATTAATAAAAATAATGATGATGACAGTGTTAGCACTTTATTATTAAAGACAAAGTGCTAATGATAATTATTAGGACAATGATGGCAGACAGTACATTATCCTGCTTGCTCCACAGTTGGTTGCCAAACAAATAAATGGACATTAAATTAAATTTGAGCTGAAATTTTTTCATTAAGTGACAAGAAGGACCAGAGTTTTACAAGAGATAAGACATGATCAGTTACCCGGGACAACGGTCAATTATACAATTTAAACGTCATTATACCAAAATATGATGGCAGGTAACGGCTGAATCAGAATTAAGTATTCAAGAGAGCTGCATAATAATTACAAGCAATCTAGGACAGACCAAAGGTGAGAAAAGCATGTGTTTTCAATCCATTAGCTGTTAAAATGTAAAGAAAAATCTCTCTCTTTAACGCCGCTGCAAGGCAGGTCATTCTATCTTCAGGAGGTCGAGTCTCGTCCCACCTTTATTAGTCACTATGATGACTTTCCAGACACCTTCCTTCAACACGCTCTATAAATACACCTATAACACAATTACTCCATCCCTCTCTGTCTCTCCCTCTCTCTCCTTGTCTGTCTTCCCTCTCTCTATCACACACCTACCATCTCAAACGTCATTAGGAATTTACACACACACACTCGAATTTTCTATTTTAATCTCAAAGTCAGCACAGTTTGAGACTGCAGATCATGTGAGGCGATACTTGTCCAACACTTCTGCCTGTCTCGGAGCCTTGACAGCCTGAGAAATTCTCGGTTTCCAAAAAAGCTTCGCACTTGCATATAATTACTTGAAAATTTCATCTTCGTGAACAATTTGAAATGGTGAGGAGTTCTCAGTTCCAACCGAGCCAAAATTTTAGAAATGAGCATTTTTAGTCCAGATACCGAGCATTTAGCATTTAACATGCCTATGGAACTGCGTCTTGTTTTCTGACAGGCTTTAATTGGTGACTCTTTAACCCTCGCAGGTGGAAAATTATATTGCCGGTCATGAAGAGCGTCCGTCCCATAGAGCACTATGGCGATTCCGCCCACACGTGTAATTGGCAGAATATCTCTCATGACTTATCTGTAGAGACGAGTGTTTTTAAAAACCTTCTGTGTTGCCTGGCAGAGAAAAACAAGCACCCTGGAGACGTATTGGGTTTTCAGACAACCGCATGTGAGCTGAGACTGTTCTAGATAGACTAAAGTGGCACATTTGTGTAATTTCATTAGAGGGGGCTAATCCTGAGGATGTTAAGATTGAACCAGAGCCTTGAGCAAAGAAATGAGAGGATGGGGTCCAGGTGGATGAATAAAACCTGATTGGATTGCTTCTGTGCTTGCTGCCTGGAACCTGAGATTCCCTTTTTTCTACCCCCCAATCTCTTCCCCCTCCCCCCCAATATGTTTATTTACTGAGGCTGTCTGGTCAAGGATGGCAGTTTAATTTCCTCAGGGAGAGGCAATAAGAGACATGGCAATGCTGGAGAGAGAGAGAGAGAGAGAGAGAGAGAGTGAGAGTGTGACAGAGAGAGTTATCTTTCAGACCCATTCTCAATTAGAAAGAGTTCTAAACAGAAAACGCAAACTCTCCTCCATCCCTGCAGACTCGGAGGGACAGTAGTTGGGTTTTGTCACAGAAGTCCACTGGACTCCACTGGACTGGAGGTCCATACCAAGGTCGGGGCCAGGGGTTTCAAAAAAACAATACACTATATATTTCAGAGTGGGCTGATCAATCCAGGGAAACTTCCTGCCACACATTTCAACAGCTGCTAGTGACTCTGCACCTGCAGACTGCAGGTAAACACAAGTAAACAGTCTGGTCCTCCCAAATTATTTTTGGAACTGTTTCATAAGCAAAATTCTTAACATTTTTAGTTTGAAAAAAAAAAAGATAGTGAAAGTACGTTAAACAAGATATTCACTCCTCGAATTATGTTCACCTGAGTGAAGTCAAGAAAGAAATGTTGAGAGGTGCATCATTAGCATATGACTCACCTGCCCATCTCCAGCCAGAGGACAAGAGAAAACATAATGGAGCTGGAAGACGATGCTGAAAGCCACGTCCCTCATCATCTTCAGCTCCACACTGCCACGAATAGACAGTCCATCACTGCAGGAGGCAGAAAGAAGAGTGTGAGATCACCGAAATATCACAGCTCGGCATGGAATCTTGTGTAATGAACCTACACACCCACACTGACCCAAAAACACAACTAGTCAAGTGACATTCATTAACACAGGTGTCTCAGTTCACTGTTTTATGAGTTTGGAAGGCACAGTATAAATCCCATAGTGCACTGCTGAATAAAGCCCTATAAAGGGTTCCCACACGAATTTCCATGATTTTTCCAGCTGTTAACTGGAAAAGGATTTCAAGACATAATTTTATAGAGATGCGTGTATGTGTGTGTGTATATATATATATATATATATATATATATATATATAATTACATTCAAAAGTTCAGGGTCAATTTATTTATTTTTTTTATATAAAATAATACTTTTATTATCAGGGTTTTAACAAAAATATTAAGCGGCACATGTTTTCATCATACGATAAGAATAATAAGAAGAAATATTTCTTGAGCACCAAATCAGCATATTAGAATGATTTCTGAAGGATCATGTGAGACTGAAGAGTAATGAATGCTGAAAATTCAAATTACAGGAACAGAAAACAGTTATTTTGCAACAATATTTCACAATACTACTGTTTTTACATTTTTGATCAAATATTGTAAATTAAGCTTTAGTGAGCATGAGAGACTTGTTTCAAAAACATTAAAAAATTCGTACTGACTCAAAACTTTAAATGGTATTTTACGCAATTAAAAGAAATTCTAGAAATTCAAAGTCTAGGAAGAAAACAGCTCGGCCACATTAACTTGACAAATGGGGTTTGCAAACTCACACAGAGCTAAAGGAGAAAGAGCAGCAATTTAGCAGGAACCATACACAGTTTTAAGCTAAAAAAAAGTTTGTTTATCTGTCCTGAGTTTAATGCTTGTGCAACATTAGAATGAAACTATTATCGTTCTAACATGGTCAAATTGCATTTATATTTCATTTATTTGTTTTGTTTTTGCTATGACGCATTCTGTAGTCATCATATAATGGTCCTTATAGTCCGATTCTGAATCTCAAAAAAGCATTTAAAAACGATTGCAGTTTATTACATAAGAAGGTACAGACTACAGAGAAAAAGTACACAGCATCTTAGATGAGCACAACACAGTACAAGAAAATATTAAAACTTCAAAACGAAGTTCACATCACTTTTTCCATACAGGAAGACAAAGAAAAAAAGTTATAAATTAAAACAGGACTCAAAAAAGTTTTTTTCAGACAGTGTTACTACAAGGTGTTGAAATTCCAGGCACGGGTTTCATGCCAAAATCTCATCTAGGAACTGGCAGGTTGGCATCAGATCGTTTGCATCATTCTTGACAGGTTTTCACACATTCTCATAGACACATTCGCTGCCGTCATCACAGCAGTGTTGTTGAGAACGTGCAGCTAAAGCTTTTAGTGCTAACGTCTCCATAATTACACCCAATTTCTCTCTCTTCTAAAAGGGCAGAATGTGATGCTCCACTCTCTCAGACACCTAATTTCTCTCATAGGGTAATTATAGACCTCTTTCTCTCACCACACATGAACGGTGCTTGTGACTCGTTCTGTGAGATCTCACATGGCAGTGACCCTGTGGCAGGAGGGGGGCGGGGCTTATTTTTTCACAGCAGATGGAGTGAAGCAGACATCAACAATCAAACCCTCATTTCTCGTTTGTGCTGTATAGCGACAGCTTATCAGCATTTTAATTAAACGAAGAGTGCAGACACGAGAAACCTTCATTTAAGAATAGGAACCGTTTTTAATACTTTCTGGAAAAGATGCTTTTAAAATATTTAACATCCCGTGAGAAAGTGTGTAAATCACCCTAAAAATCCATATTTGATAAGGACTGTGTTGAAAAAGAGATGGAACTGGGACAAAAACCGACGAGGTGAGGAGAGGACAAGGTGATCTCTGCTGGGTAAGCACTAGGGAGGACAACCAGTGTAGCTTTGAGAGTTAAAGTCACTGAAACAGGACAGATGGAGCATTAAACTGGAGGAGGCCATGGAGAGACAATAGAGTGTTTATATTAAAGAAATAATTCACCCAAAAATGAAACTTCTGAGCTCAACAAAAATGCTTTTGTTCTTGGTTGGAATACAAAATAAGATGTTTTGAAAAACCTCAAAGCTGCTATGTTTCTAAAAAGGAATAAGCATAACAGTAATCCATATGACTTGTGTACTATATTTCAAGTGTTATGAATAAAAAGCTTAATAAAATGTGTGGAATATACTGAAATTTAACTTTTTTTTTTCTTCTCAGCAAGAAGGCATTAAATTGATTAAAAGTGACAGTATCTGTTCCTCAAATAAAGCTATTGTATGGCTTTAGAAAACTTAGAAGGTGGCAAAATATTATGCGCTAACCACTTTTATGTTGATTTATGTCAGTTTTGGAGCCTGACAGCAGCTGCATTTCAAGATCAGCATGAACATTCTTCAAAATGTCTTTGTTTTTCCAAAAAAATAAATGAATAAATACAGGTGTGAAATAATTGTATTAGATTTTCAGAACATCCAGTACAGTCAAGGGGACACAGATCAATCAATGATCTCTTTATAGTCAGTAGTATGAGAATTATGACCATTGAAGTTGAATGCAGCTGAAAAGAAAAATAGATAATTAAAGACCCAGGATATTTGGTAAAAGAATTTCAATAAAAGTGGATGCAACTGGAAGTGAGGTCCATGGAAGTATGGCAATATTTCTCAGAATTAAGGTAAATTAGTAGGCCAGATGGGCCAAGTATCCACCTGAGTTTGTCCGTAGAGGTCTGCCTGAAGCTGCTGCCTGCACTGGCTCCACGAGCTCTGGCCGCTCCGCTCCCTCCGGCCTCACGTTCCAGCACCAACACACGAGGCTTCTCCACCCAACCCCAGCCGTTATGGACCCCAACCAGCAACCTGCGCTCCTGCACCACAACCGAGCGTCCCTCCACACCCCTGTTCTGATCAGGAAAACACACACGTGATAGGAAATTCAAAAGCCATTCTGATCAACAGACGTTTATGCATAACTACAGGAACATGTGTTTGTGCACACAGACACGTGAGAGGAATTCCATGTATGTTTTGCCATAGAGTGGAGTGTGTTTGGCAGGGCTGTTAGCATTTAATCCTCAGAGGAGGTCTGGGAATGGAACGTGGATTGTGTTTGAAAGCTGCACAGTTACGACTGCTCTGTGCTGGAAAGTGATAGGGGCATGTAAGCTCTATTGATCTGTTCTATCCTCGGGACTGAATCTGAATGGCATTTCTCTGGTAAGCAGGGAGTGTGGAACTTACAGGGGAAAAGATACAGAGAATGAAACGGACCGACTCAGTGCAGAGAACGTCATGAGGAACACATTGGGATTTATTTCATTTCCACATATTTACTTGTCTTTTCAATGTTGCAATATGCTTTGAGACAACAAATTGTAATAAAGTGACAGTAATGAAGACAATTTGTCAGCTGAATGGATTTTATTTTTTTCATGTTGTGCGGTAGCTCCGCCCAATGTCAAATCTCTTTTTTCCGAAATCCTGATTCTCGCAACTTTATTTTAAATAAATTTGCCATTTTGTGCAGCATTTCGCTTTCAGTTAATTTTTTGGATGCTGGAAACTTGCTTTATCTTTAATTTAGACACATCACAGGGCCTAAACAGTGTTTTAAATCGAGTAATTTTGGTATTGGGGAAGCTTCTTTGAAGCTGTAATTTCCCAAACAACATCGTATTATTTAGTTTTATCTACATTTAACCAAATCTGGTAGCACTTTAAAATAACGTTCCATTAGTTAACATTGGCCAATGCATGAACTAACATTAACAAAGAGCAATAAATTTGTTACAGCAGTTATTAATCTTTGTTAATGTTACTTAATAAAAATACAACTGCTCTTAGTTAGTTCATGTTAACTCGGGTCCATTAAATAATATTATGATACAACTTTTGATTTGAATAATGCATTCGTAAATACTGCAATTAACATCAGCTAAGATTAATAAATGCTTTAGAAGTATTTTTCATTAATAGTTCATGTTAACTAATATAGTTAACTAATATTACCAAGTGGAACCCTTGTAAAGTGTTACCCTAAAAAATGTAACTACAAAATTGTCTGAATCTTTTTTTCACCTGTTCATGAACCAGTTCATTTACATGAATCATCTGACTGAACAGATTCCCCAAAATGAATAAAGCTGTGCTTAATTGCCTTATCTAATAATAATAATAATAATAATAATACACCTGTTGGAAAAAGTACCATGTTAAAAAATATAGCTACACAGTTTTAAAAACAGTTTCTGAACTATGGTCACTATACTGAAAAGTGTAGTTTAGTTGCCCCCCAGCACTGGAGTTATGGAAGAAAGAAAAAAAAGACCTATGAGAGGAACTATGAGAAAATGTCTCATAGTTGTAACACAAGTTGTCAGTATCCCTTCCCGTTACATACTGTAACAAACCATCACAGGTACTTGCACCCCAGTCTCCAAAAACTGTCACCAGTTGTTAAGTATTAGGGGTGCGACTCCGAGTCCAGCAGCTGTCTCTGTAAGTCAGTGTCCAGACATGTTTACAAAAACACATCAATTAAATGACAGCCTGCTGCCATTGTGTGGCAGACACCTGGTGTTTCAAAGGTGCATCAGCTCTGAGACGGTGTGGAAGTATGTTTAACGGATGTTATTAATTGCAGCATTACAGAGGATCTGTAAAAGAAGGTATGGGACTAACAGCTTTTCTCTCTCACTTCTCCTCAGGGTGAGAGTCGCATCTATCTGCTCAGGCCTCCCACTCACCGCTCCTCCAATTAGCATATCAATTGTGTGCGGTGTTTTATATGCAGGCCTACAAGAAGCAGTCCGCGCATATCCCACTTAACGCTGTGAATCACCCAGCTACTGCAGCGACCACCAGAGTATCGCTGAATCCTTCCTTTAAGTGGATGTAATGCAATTTTGTGCCTGGTTCACGGCTTAATAGGTCAGATCTGTGCATTTCCATGAATCTGATGGGTTCAGTGATACAGATGTGAATGATGACTTGTGAGGTACATTTCATTTTATGATTTTGTGTGACAAATACATTGAGACTAAATGTTCTTCTGTGAAATGTCATCTGCAGTTTAAACACAAAGCTAGACTAAAATAAAAAGGGACAGTTAACCCAGAAATTAACATTCTGTCATCATTTACTCACCTTCATGTTGGACCAAAACAGTATGACTTTCTCTCTTCCGTGAAACACAAAAGGAGAAGTTTAGCAGTATGTTCAAGCTGCTCTTTTTGCATAAAATATAGTGAATGGTGACCAGAAGCAGTCAATCTACAAAAATATAGTTTTCTAAAGCCGTACAATAGGTCCGTGTGAGAAAGACACTGCAGTTTAAGTCGTTATTCACTGATTATTATACAAAGAGAATCAAACAGGTTCAGAATGACTTTAGGGTAAATGAAGACAGAATTTATTTTTTCGGGTGAACTCTACCTTGTGTTTCCATCTCAACTTTGTGTTTAAATGGCAAATAACATTTCACAAATGCAATTTATTTCACAAATGAAATTGTAATGCATTTATCATTATGGACACAAAAACGTCAAAAAGTTTGTTATAAAAAATTCAAATAAATGCTGTTCCTTTGAACTATCTAAAAACGTCATGAAAAAATGTATCACAGCTTCCACAAAAATATTAAGTTGCACAAGTGTTTTAAACATTGATAATAATAAGAAATGTGTTGATCTGGCACCAAGGCACCACTATGTACAAAATTTAGGGACTGGTCATTGAAAAGCAGATAACAACTTTTCTGACTTGTCTTTAGTTGTGGCCCTGTGAGGTACACCCATTTTCGCTGCCTCTAAGACTTTATATTTGGTCAACAGTCTCAAATCACCTGTGGGCGACATGACAAATCTGAGGTCCAATTATCTGGAAGAATATTGTGAAACGCTGTAGTGCAACAAGCAGAGAGAGGCACAGTACTCTAGAGACTCTAAATTCAGCAGTTACTTAACAATGGAAATGGCTATGCCTGTTTTCATGAACGAAAGTGTTCTCAGTCGAGAGAGATAATTAATTAATTAAATCACGTAGCAATGTGCCTGTTTTCAGCAAATACATGTAACACAAAGCCCTCAGGTGGTGCAGCCCTGCGCAGCGTTTGATTACGTGACTGCGAAAGGTCAGTGGGCAGCTTAAAGGCTCTGCAGGACAGACAGCACACATTTATGTATAGGAATTAACAGTCCCGCTTTGAGGAACACAGGGATTAAAACTTCAGGTCATGGAATATATTGCCTCCTCCCCTCCAGATTATGGTTATATTAATGTCAGTGTAATCATGCAACTATAGAGTTAATGAAACAGTTAGCATCTAACCAGAAGTAAAAACTAATTATTATATAACAATAATATTACTGTGAACCGTCTGTGAACTCAACACACAAATTTCATAAATCTCTCATTTTTCTCAATTTGTTCACAAAACATTTTTGATTGACCAATACTGGTATGAGAAAGAATATTTGTTGTGCTAGCGCCAAGTTTGAGGTCGGTTAGATTTTTAATGTTTTTAAAAGAATGCTCTTATGCTCACCAAGGCTGCATTTATTTTAAAAATAAATAAATAAAAACACAGTAAAAACTGAAATAATGTGAAATATTATTACAATGAAAAAATATTAGTTTTCGGTTTTATATATTTTAAAATGTAAAATATTCCTGTGATGGCAAAGCTGAATTTTCAGCATTCATTACTTCACTTTTCAGTGTCATACAATCCAGAGATCATGCTAAAACTTAACATTTTTGTAGAAAACAGAGATTAATTTTTTCATGATTCTTTCATGAATAGAATTATTTTTTTTTGTAATAATGTAAAATCTTCACTTTTGAAGTCACATTTGACCAATTTAACGTGTAAAAGTATTAATTTCTTTAAAAAAAACACAACAACCTTTGTTAACAACAACTTCGGAACGGTAGTGTATAATATTAGCATAATATAAATAATGTATATTCGAAAAAGTTACATCAAAAACAGTTATTTATTATACTTGCAGCAAATTTAGAGTCCAGTAGGAGGTGTACTTTTCTCTTTATCCAATTTTTCTGATTAGAGTTTCATTTGTCTTAATAAATACTTTATCTGTGTCACTACTTTCCATTTGAAAACTAAATTAGCTAGCAAGAAGCTGAGCCTCTAACCACACAGTGATGAGACAAGTATATGTCACCATGGCTTAAATCCAATCAAATGAGCTTAGTGTGTGATTGTGTATGTATATCACTGCCAATTAACTCCCTAGAGAATGACACAAGCGATGTATGTGTCAGAAGCAGCATACACACCAGCTCACTGCAACAAGTTCATAACAATATAATGATGTATAATTAGTGCAGTATGCTTTGAATCCACTAAAGTTCCACTTTAAAACACAAACAGGCAGAGTGCACTGCGTTACAGACTTTATAACTTTTTTTTTTTATTTGCTCAACTACATGTAATTCCAATTCCTACATGTAATTCTAACTACTTCCCTGGAATGCAACAAGAAGAGCTGGGGCTGATGTCAAGATTTTCAGTGAAAAATGTGAATCCAGGGCTCTACAGTGCGACCATTTGCGACACAGCGGTGTTTCGTTCATGAATGAACGGGCGTTTTTAAACGAATCTAGTGAGTCAGTGATTCATGATTACCCATTAATAAAGACGGTCACTTGCTTCATTCCTGAATGAATCAGTTCGAATTAATAAATTAAATGAATGATTCAGTGATAAAATCAGTGACTTGCCGCCACCTGCTGGCAGTTTTAGTTTAATTTTTTAAATATCTTTTCAGTTATTTCAATCATTTAATATTTCTATATTCAAAATTTTATATTTAAAACATTAATCTCATCGTGAATTTATGGATTTAATTGCACTCATGCCACCTCTGAGCCTCATTAAATGTCTGAAAGTACACCAAGCC
>NW_015544153.1:1428220-1429056 GCF_001515605.1 Sinocyclocheilus anshuiensis
GGTCGACCAGTTTTTAACGCGCCGCATCAAACCAAAAAAACGAGCCCGAGGCGTTTTTTTTTAAATTACGCTTGTACGCCTCGCGTTTTTTACGTCGGTGTGCACACTCACATTGGCGCCCATTGTTTAGTCACGAGGCGTTAAACGTCGGCGATAATTGTGCGCGATATTCGTCCCGGTGTGAACAAGCCTTTATTCTACTTGTTCTTATTCTGTCATTTTAATTACAATTTTTAAAAAGCTTATAAAATATAAGTTTTTAAATAATTTTACAAAAGATGACCATTTTAATAAAGTTAGAAGAGTCAAATATCACCTCGTAATGGGAAGGCTACTTTTTGATAAAATTTTGGATTATTGATTAGAAGGTGCTCCTAAAATTCTGAACGTGCTCCTACATTTTTTAAGTTAGGAGCACAAGTGCTCCTAAAAAGAAAAGTAAGCGTAGAGCTAGTCGCTGTCGCGTTTGTCATAAAGCCCTTTGTGTTCAGACACCAATGAGACCAGCAGCTACATTCATCTTGCCTCGATGCATCTTCTTGGTCTACTTACTTCCTCTTCGTCGTTAGGTATAAATGTGTGCTTGGCAAGACCATTCTGTGCTTGAGCGCCACCAAGTCGTGTTTTACTTTAACTTCAGCAGCTCCAGGCACGTGAACAAAAGCGCCAATCTCATTGGTCGGCCAGTTTTTAACGCGCCGCATCAAACCAAAAAAACGAGCCCGAGGCGTTTTTTTTTAAATTACGCTTGTACGCCTCGCGTTTTTTACGTCGGTGTGCACACTCACATTGGCGCCCATTGTTTAGTCACGAGGCGTTAAACGTCGGCGATAATT
>NW_015544153.1:1429318-1429781 GCF_001515605.1 Sinocyclocheilus anshuiensis
CTGAGCCTCATTAAATGTCTGAAAGTACATCAAGCCACTTTTGTGTTCTTCTGTGCCACCTCTACAAATTAATTTAGTTAATACTTATTTCATTTGATTGTTAACTTATGTTTCTTATTATACTTGTTCTTTTTCTGTCGTTTTAATAAAAAATTTAAAAAGCTTATAAAATATATTTTTTAAAGAATTTGACAAAAGATGACAAACTTTTAATAAAGAAAATAGAAAAATGCCATTACAAAGGTAAAAACAAAATTCCACTGTAAATCACTTTAAGGAGTCAAATATCACCTTGTAATGGGAAGGCTAATTTTTGATAAAAATTTGGATTATTGATTAGAAGGTGCTCCTAAAATTTTGAAAGTGCTCCTAAATTTTTTAAGTTTAGCCAAAAGAAAAGTAAGCGTAGAGCCCTGTAATTGTCACGATGCACACACACGAGGAACGAGGAGATGCTGGAGAA
>NW_015544153.1:1430133-1441349 GCF_001515605.1 Sinocyclocheilus anshuiensis
CACACTAACATCCTTGGGGCTTGCCACACTAACGTCCTGGAAACCAGGAAAACCAGTGAACCAGGAAACAAAAACTTTCAAAAAGGCGGAAAGAACAGAAACGAGGAGAAGGGGCGCCGCTTACTTTTGTTTCGGTCCGCTATTCTGTCACGATGCACACACACGAGGAACGAGGAGACGCTGGAGAATACTTTTACCAAGACTTAATTTTCAGGAACCAAGGGAGACGAACTCAGGAAGACGTTTAACAGCGGACAGAGAACTTGGGACTGGGAACACTATTTATACACACAGGAGGAGGGGATGACGAGACACACCTGGGAGCAATGAAACACTAATCAGGGGAGGAACAGGAAACTAACCAAATAAGGGCATGGGAAGGCACATGGGGAGCAGGACACACACAAAACATGGAACAGAGTCTGACAGTAATCTGTTTAGAAGTTTTATGGATCACTTTTATGATACTTTCCCAAGCTTGAAAAGGTCAATCCTCAATCACATCCATTATATGTAAAGTTTGACAAAAGAAAAAAGTCAAAATAAGTTTGGATCGACATGAGTAACTGATGACAGTATTTTCATTTTTGGGTGAACGATTTCTTTAAAAAGACGTGACTGATGGACAGAAAGCCAGGAAAGAGACAGAAAAGCAGAGAAAGATAAAGCAAAAGAGATAAGCATGGAAAACGAGCCTGTCTGCAGCTTATCTAAACACATCTGCTACAGAAATATCTTATTTCTGTTTCATATTCTTGTTCTTTTTTTCCTCTCACTCTCCTTCTTGTCTGCTTTCTGTGCTGTCACAGATTTTGCATCCTGTGCCCAAAATATGAATATTTTAGAGCTAAGAAGCTTAAAGGGAACAATGAAATGGCCTGAAGTTAAATCATACCCCATTTCCAGCTTCTCAGAGCAAAGAGAGTGACTGAGTGAGAGAGAGACTGAAGGAGAAGGAAAGCGAGGGAGGAGAATCTTTTCTGAGTGATGAATACAGCGCAGTGTATCTCACAGTAATGACAAAGCTTATCCTCTCTCATTGGCCTCTGTTTCTCATCTGTGAAATTTCTGGAGTTCGCGGGTCACGCATCATCTAGCCCAGAGGCCGTGACAACAAGCCCTTTAACAGACAAGGCTGGCGACAAGGATGGAGGAATATTACTTTGACTTGAACAAAATGCACAAAAGATGAGAGGCTTATATGGAACGAGCAAAAGTTTATTCTGAGACTCAATGTCAGAGTAAAAGGGGAAAAAAAATTATTTTGCATCTGTTTATGTGGTTGTCGCACACTAAGGCATTTCAGTTTGGAAGATCAAGTAGACATGCAAAAAAGAGAGCTGGTTAAGTCCCCTCGCTCCCAGAGTTCTGTATTTATTTCTTTTTGGATTTTAGTTTGCAGGGAATAGACGCGTTCCCATTGGCATCACAAGCAGCAAATTCAGCCTCAAACCAAAATGTCTTTGATGTTTTTGACGGTGGAATCAGAACAGAGGACTTAAAAATAGAAACAGCTGCGTTTGAATCTTCATGAAAGACTTCAATGCTTTCTAAAAGAATATCACTTATTTAACTCATGGATGTGTGGGTTGGATCACAATGTAAAATGACAAGCGACTCTTCTCAGATTTCACCTCAGTCTTGATACTGTAATTTTTTTTTTTTTTAATAAAGGTCGCTACAAAGGCCATTCAAATACAAAAAAAAGTAGGACTTTCGCAAGTAGTACATTCACTTTGACAATACTCATGATCAGCTGTCACAAATATGAACAAAAGCACTAACAATTCCACTAACAAGAGGTATAGAAGACGAAATGCGGACCAGCAAACTGATTTTACAGAAACTGCTGTATGTTGAATAGTCTGGTTCAGGCGAGTGATTGGGAAGGTCATTTAAACCAAATACAGGAATAATAGCAGCAAGAAGAGACAAGCTCTGGAGGGGTGAGGGTCATCGTCCCATTCAGACTCAAGAACTGAAGAGGGGTTTTTTCCCCTGAAATATAAAATTGGTTTCTGAAGGTTATTTCTTTGTAGTGAGCAAATGAAATAAATACAGAGTGTGTTATTTCAGGGGTGGCATAACTGCAGAGTGCAATCAGCATTTATTTAATACCAGTGGGCCGATTATCATGGGAAGAAGCATCATTGTTTTGTCCGTTGAGGAGTGACCAATTTTAATCATGCAAATAAATTAAATAATTATACTTTTAAAAAAACATGAATATATAAACAAACAAAAAAAAAACGAATTAACTGGGCTATCACTTAGATTAATTTTAAATGAATAAATAATTTTGTATAGATAATGACAAATATAAAGAATCTATGAATAAAAAAAATCAAACAAATTTTAATTTAATAAAAAAATATGTGGACGTCAAAATGTATATATCATAGTGACGAAGGCATTAGTTTCTCTAATCAATAATCAATTACATTACTGTGGCAGGAAACTATACTTACAGAGTTGCAGGGGAGCATGAACAATTTACATAACTCAGGCACAAAAGAGTTCTTTGGTCAGCAAGTCCTCGGTTCTTTGAAAATTATAAAAGGGTCTGACTAAGCTATTGACTTCTGCAAGATGGCAATGTGGTCGAAAGAACTCAGAGTCAAGGGTAAGTCAGAGAACAAAGACGAGCTTCCTTATATTAATTTGAATCTGCACTGCGGCTCTACCTACATAACAGACATTTAATGGCTTTCATCAAATTTACAATAAAATTTATTGGGATTTATTGACAAATGACTTGCCAAATAGCTGGGAGTAAAAAGAAAAGTATCCAGGGTATAATCAGTGACATAACTAAAATGATGTGTGAATGCCTAAAGAACCAAAAGACAATTACTATTAAACCTTAAAGGTGCAAAGTAATGATTTCCACTAAATGTTTTACACTGGAAGAAATTAATAGTTTAAAATGATGCATACTCATGAAGACCTGAATACTGTGGCCGTGCATAACTTGCAAAACTTGTAGGTAGCTGCCAGAGCATTGCTATACAATTGCTAAGATGTGTTTTAGCACGTTGCTTTGTGGGTTGCTAGGTTGGAGGTTGTTTTTTTATTTTCATATATCAAAACATTCCGATGTCTCAGATTTCAGATGGTTATCTCTAAATACTTGATAAATAATACTTGTTGTAGACTTTACATGAAAAAACACTGACTGGAATCATGAATGCAAATCTGAACACTTCTTCCCCAATTTTTTCTGAAGTTTGTCACAGGAATTAAAATGTGCATCTATGCCACAGAGATTGCTTGAAATCAGTATCAGGGTGTTAATAAGTCACATATCACACATTATCCCACTAAAGTAGCTCTCCATCAGACACCCTGGGAAAACTGTAAGAGAGGGTTAGAAACACAGCACGACACAGAATGAATGATGTTGAAATCCATGAAATCCAGCAAATGAGAGCATTGAGAAGAACATTGCTTACAGCAGAGAGACACATGGATTCTTTGTTAATGCTGAAGCCCCTATGAAAGTACCAGGAGGGAGTGAGTTAAACACTTTAACCAACATCTGGTATATCTGTGTGGACTGGGAATCATATTTTCTCAAGGACCAGGTAGTGTTATTTTTAAATACAGTACACAGTGAATATGACAGAGATAAACTGGATATAGTGCAGCATCAGTTTGAAATCAAGGATTTAAACTTGCTCACTTGTGTGTGTCTAGTGACACTGTCCACATCAAATTCACATAGTTTTACAGGCACTGGCTGTCAAAATAAAAGTCCCACTCACAACACTTACTGGCCAAACTGAAAAACTTATCAGCCAATGCTGATAATAATAATAATCACACTTAGCAATATACCGGCTGACCACTAGTATAAATAGATATTCATTTTGAGATTTGCTAAAGATTACATTTAACAGTGTTTTCAAATTATTACAAATTTTAATTAGCATTTAGTATAGTTTACACCACAGCTAAGTGCTCAGAAGTGATTTCACTGCGCATCTAAAAGTTTAGTAGCATTTCAGAAGGAACATACAGTCTGTGATAAACCCGCTTATGAGCATCCCAGCATGCCTCCAGAAAGAGCAGAATGAATGCAGTTATATATCATATCTCAGGCTTTAAAAGAGATTGTGAGTGTGTGTGTGCCCACACTGAGAGAGTGTGCTGGATCACACTGCGATGAGTCATGCAGGAAGTGTAACAGCAGTATCATTAGCATGTTATCCACATCCGCCCACTCTGCCTCTCTCTCACACACACACACAGCTTTCAATTGTTGCAGCCTTCAAACACCTCTCATTGATGATGCTAATCACTGCCCTCTGCTAAGAAGAACATCAACAAAACACACAAATGGACAGATGTACACAAAATATACAAACGCAGTTGCCAAACACAAAATTCTCACGCGACAACGTGAGAAAATAGCTCAAACCTTCAGTCGAAAGCCAGTCAAAAAAAAGCACCCAAAAGTTTCCCAGTGGCTCAGAAATGGATTAGCCAGATAATACTAGATGGGTAGATTCAGCTGACGCCAACTTCCCTCGACATGGGAAAGGCTCTTTTATACAAAAGGTCAATAATTCAGAGGAGTTGTGAGTGTGAGAAAGTGTTTAGGTGGGGCAGCAATGTACAAAGTAGTGTCCTAAATTGAAAATTTATAAATGGTGAAGCACTATGGTAACAGGTCTTTTCATATTTTATTCTCTGAACACTGAAAACTGTAATCAAACATCAGCAGTAATGCAATGATAAAATCGAAGACCACAATAGCCATTTATTGAGTGCTGCGCTTTGTTTAGAATCTCTTTTCAATTCTTTTTCAATTTTCTTTTCAATTTCTTTTTTCGATTCAATTTAGGCTTATTGTGTTCTTTTAGACCATCTTTGCATGTCATTCATGTCTAATTTTTTTTTAAATCTGTGCAGCTCTGAAAGTAAAAAGTGAAAAGAAGTATTTTTGAAACATCTAGGCAATAAGCTAAATCAAAGTTTAATCAATGCTCCATATGAAATTAAACAGATATAATCTTGCAAGGTTGTATGAAGGAATGAATGAAAATAGCAAATTTGGAAAAAACTGTTGGATATTTCATTTTAAAAAAATCATACCTAGAATCCAATCCTTGGACAACAGTGTCTGTGTGCTTGTATTGGTATAGGGTTTTTTTAGGCAGGCCTGAAAATAAAGATCTAGACAATTCGCTTTGCTTTTTCTTGTACCTGCCCAGATATAATACACCTCTGAGGGTTGGGGGTTTCATGCATCTTTCACAGAGTGAGATGTGTTTAGAGTGTCAACAATATCCTGATGACAATGCATTGAGAGTCACACTCTCTAAAAGGTCAACCACCCACATGAGGGCCAATTAGAGCCTGCTGTCAACTGCTATCACGAGTGAATTAACACCTCAGAACTGCAGAGAAGTGACGTCAGGCAATGAGAGTGCACAGATTTTGATGAATATTCCCTCCCCCAATTCTCTTTTTGTTTTCTGTCACCATTGCCTCCATCCCATCCTCCAGAAAGTTTTTTCCTAAAGCTGTTTGCCAATCACAGATGACAGATTCATCTAATCACCTCTGACCCGGCTCTGTACGTTAACCTTTTTTGCACATTGCACTGGTGCTACAGAGTTTGAAAATTTTGTAGCACAGGCCAAAAAGTTGTAGCACAAGTATAAAATGTCTGCTATCATACCTGAAAACAAACGCAAGTAATGGAGTTCATCACTTAAACAAACATCGATGTTCCAAAGAGCACAAAAAATACAAACCATCATAAAAAAATTTTTTAACAAAACAATCTGTTATGTACAATTTTTCTTTATTTGCTACAAATGGAAGAGTGCAGAAACATAACACCTGCTACACCTCAACAAAATATAAAATAAAAAAAGAATAGCAGACATTTAGGCCAAAGTGGGCGAAGATAAAAATCCTTGTCATTATTTTATCTTTGTTATGGACCCTTTTCACAAGACTGTGATGACACATTTCAATGGTCATCAGCATCATAAATCCATAAATCATAAAATTTTCTTTTTTTTTAAATGCATGTACACTTATAACACTATATTTTGTATTATATTACCTTTGCATCAAATTACAAAAAAACTAATTAACGCTAATGCGAGGGTGTTTCTAATACTGTGTCTATGGGAGTGACGGTAAATTTGACATCGTTCTCTCTTCTGACTGTCATTACCAGACTCTCTTTATTTTTTTATTTTTTTTTGAAAGTCATGAAAACATTATCGTGGAGTTTTTCTTTTGCTATTCGAGCAAATGGGAATGCAAAAAATATATATATTTGTGGTAGTCTCCCATTCACCACTATAGATTTACCCCTCTATGATGACTTCCGCTGCTGAGAAACCCGGAAATGTGAAAAGGGTCTATTAAAAAAATAAGACCGTTTGGTAACCCATATTCTTCAAAATATCTTATTTGGTGTTCAGCACAAGAAAGAAATTAATACAGGTTTGGGACAATGTGAGTGAGCAAATAATGACAGAAATTAAATTTTTGGATGAACTATTCCTTTAATGACAAGCGGCAGCATGTTTAGTACTGTCGCTTTAAGTGCTGCACGCATCCCTTTCTCTCTCAACTGTTTACTTTCATTTTAGACAACCAACTGTGTTTAAATGTAAACCTTGTGTGTTTTTGACCATATTAGATGCAAAATCAATCAGACACGAAAGACAACTTAGTCTAGTAATCAGGCGCTGTTTTAGTGTGCGGTGCGCGCGCACTTCATGTGTACCTATATGCGCTCAGAAAAAACGCATGTCAGAACAGCACGTGAATTAAATGTTTAAGCACATGCTAATAATGTACTTTTGTGATTGCACATAAGTACAGTGTCCCGTGAGTGTAACTCTACTGCTGAGTTAACATTTGATGTGAATGTATGTCGCATTGTACAGCACATTGAGGTGGATGCGCCAGAACTGCAGCTGATAGAATGTGCGCTGTAGCACAATACTACGATATTTCTTCAAAAGCAGATCGTGGAGACTTTAATTGTCTACGTTAATTGTATAACGTAACTTTGTGAGATCAAGATGAACGAAGATGAGTGATGTTTTTAGTGATAAAGGGAGCGCGCTTTGCGCACTTTCTAGGGTATAATCCATTCAGAATTTGTATGAAACTTATTTATGCGGGATTCACTCTCGAAATAGCAGTGATTGGCAATGGACGGAACATAAAATATGTTGATTTAATTCTGGAACCGGTCCTGGCCAAACCTCCACAGACAGCGCGCGTTCCGAGCGAGATCTAATTCACGTACCAAAAGCAGAGGGGTCATGCCCATTCACATGCCCCTTCAGATTTTTGAGCCAAGTGGGTTTTGAATGCAGCTTCCAAACGACAAAAAATAGCGATTAATATTTTCTTTATTTAATACAATCACACCAATGTGATTAGAACATTCAGCGCATCATATCATCAGCTGCTAAATTCAAATCTGCGTTCGCTGGCTGGCGCTGAGCCAGATACACGCGTTTATACAGCACTGCGCATTATAACCAATCACACACGATGCTGTTGAGCTTATGAATGCAATGACCAATCAGAGGTGTTCTGCATGCATCCCTTTCTCTCTCAACTGTTTACTTTCATTTTAGACAACCAACTGTGTTTAAATGTAAACCTTGTGTGTTTTTGACCATATTAGATGCAAAATCAATCAGACACGAAAGACAACTTAGTCTAGTAATCAGGCGCTGTTTTAGTGTGCGGTGCGCGCGCACTTCATGTGTACCTATATGCGCTCAGAAAAAACGCATGTCAGAACAGCACGTGAATTAAATGTTTAAGCACATGCTAATAATGTACTTTTGTGATTGCACATAAGTACAGTGTCCCGTGAGTGTAACTCTACTGCTGAGTTAACATTTGATGTGAATGTATGTCGCATTGTACAGCACATTGAGGTGGATGCGCCAGAACTGCAGCTGATAGAATGTGCGCTGTAGCACAATACTACGATATTTCTTCAAAAGCAGATCGTGGAGACTTTAATTGTCTACGTTAATTGTATAACGTAACTTTGTGAGATCAAGATGAACGAAGATGAGTGATGTTTTTAGTGATAAAGGGAGCGCGCTTTGCGCACTTTCTAGGGTATAATCCATTCAGAATTTGTATGAAACTTATTTATGCGGGATTCACTCTCGAAATAGCAGTGATTGGCAATGGACGGAACATAAAATATGTTGATTTAATTCTGGAACCGGTCCTGGCCAAACCTCCACAGACAGCGCGCGTTCCGAGCGAGATCTAATTCACGTACCAAAAGCAGAGGGGTCATGCCCATTCACATGCCCCTTCAGATTTTTGAGCCAAGTGGGTTTTGAATGCAGCTTCCAAACGACAAAAAATAGCGATTAATATTTTCTTTATTTAATACAATCACACCAATGTGATTAGAACATTCAGCGCATCATATCATCAGCTGCTAAATTCAAATCTGCGTTCGCTGGCTGGCGCTGAGCCAGATACACGCGTTTATACAGCACTGCGCATTATAACCAATCACACACGATGCTGTTGAGCTTATGAATGCAATGACCAATCAGAGGTGTTCAGATGAGTCATCGCTAAAATGCCGGTGTTTTCTTCACTCGTTGCTGACTGAACACCTCTTTCTGGCGAATTCTCTCGTCAGAAACAACGAAGTGCAAATGTGTGTACGAATCTGTAAGATATTAATTTCATAGTGTGAACACCTTAAGTGATTTTAATGGGAGTTTTTGAGAGTGCTCGAACTACACTGTCAGTGAAAATGTTCTTTGATAATGTAAATGTTCTTTGTTCTCTTTCTGTACAACGAAAGTGTTATGATTAGTAGCCTAACTTGCAATGTGTTTATTCACATTAACTTTCAATGTTAAATTCACATTAAATATAAACTCAGTCGTATTAAAAATGTTATGGCATGACACCCATATCTGTTAATTAAGTAAACAGACAGGTTTTTTTATGCATAGTTAATAGATTACATTATTAGGTTACTTTGACCATCGCCCACTATAGATCACCTCTATAAAGGTGAGAATCAAGATATTTCATGATAATTCAGTTAATGCGTTTGGGAATGTTTCGAATAAAAAGGAAAAAATAAATAAAACATAAGAGCTGTTGTAGCTGCTGTGTGTCACATGACGACCTCAAAAATAATGAGTGTGTAAACTTTATTGAGATCGGGACATATCAACCAGTAATTTCATTTCATTTCCAGTAACGGACGGTAGAAAGTTCAGCAATGTCAATATGTGTGTCGGTACATAAAAATGGAAGTTATTATTGGACGATCCTGCTCCTCTGGTTATGCCCTTGAACAGGACAGTAAATGTTTCACATGGACTCCAATGTGACTGTCTACATTGTAACTAGGATACCATGTAACTAGATTTACATTTCCAGAAGTAAATGCTTATAAGCTGCAAAAGTATAATGTTAAATTTATGCTCAGGTAAAGATTTTGAATGCTTAACATTCAGCAACTGTGTAGGTCAATGGGAGAGTTTCGATCTTAAAAATATATTTTTTTAAATATAAATTTAATAGATAGAATGCCTAAGGCTGAAATTATCTACAAAACAAAGGTCAGAGTCTCTACTGTAAGCAGTTCAGGCTGAATTAATAGATTAACACCTGAGGTTAAAAATTTTAAACAAACCCTACCCAGAACTTCTGATGAATATCAATACAGTACTGCCTTGCAAGCACTATAATAAAAAGCACTTTCAAAAACTGCAATGATATTATCATAAATACACCAAGAACAACAAAAAGAGAATCACTTCAACATGACAACAAGTGACGTCCTATGAGCTGATTTTAGCTCGGCTAAAACAGTTCCTCTGACATTCCACTGACACCGCAGGGAAAGTGACAACCTGAGCGGTTTAGGAAGAAGAATTAAAACGGGCTTTTGTGTAATGTGGGTGCATATGTCTGTCTAGGTTTTAAAGCTGTTTTAAGGACACCTGATTAAAGAATACTGAAGGTTTTTCTGCCTTACACCATTAAACAGTGAGAAGCACCAACATGAAAGGGTGAGAAACAAAAGGTTTGTCACAAGTCGTCAAAAATGACATTGTTATCAATTTCCACTACTTCAATTTTTTGCCTCTTGTCCTGCAGCTGTTATCTCTCTCTTTCTCTCTCCAAGTTTAAGGGACGACCAAAGCGGTGTGTCTGCAGTGTGTAAATAATTGCAAACGCATGAGTGCATCTGTCAAACATGGTTACCAAGGTCCAGGCTCCACACACACAGACTGCAGACAGCCTTCACAGATCCACACAGCCTGAAACACAACCACACTAGAATACAGAATACTCTTATAGAAAATGCACTGTTCCCTTCCCACAATGCAAAGAGTGCCTGTGAGGGGGTGAAGAAATTGCTGTAACAAGACTTATCACTCAAGGTTGTATCTCATGGAGAGGGCACAAACCACAGCTCCAAATCAAACTAATTACTAATTTGTGCTCATTTGCTGACACTTTCCATCCAAAGCGACTTATATCATGTCTCAATTAAGCATGACACAAAGTGCCAAGTGATCTGTCTGTCAGGAATAAATCTCTTTCAGAAGTAAATAAGTCTTTTAACACGACTTTCAGTGTGTAAAAAACTTTTCACATTTTGTGTTCCACAGAAGGAAAAAAAAACATGCAGGTTTCTAAAAACTTGAGGGTAAATAAACCTTAGATGAATTATGCATAATAGTTTTCTTCGTAACTACACTACCGTTTAAAAGTTTGGGGAGCTTTTGAAAGAAGTTTCTTATGCTCACCAAGGCTGCATTTATTTGATCAAATATACAACAAAAAAAGTAATATTTCGAAACATTATTTTATCCAGTCTTCAGTATCAGATGATCCTTCAGAAATGTTTCTAATGTGCTGATTTGGTGCTCAAGAAACATTTCTGTGCAGCTTAATATTTTTGTGGAAACGTGATACTTTTTTCAGGATTCTTTGATTAATAGATTAATAATCACTTCACACATTCACTTTAATGCTGGTTTTTGTTTCTTATTTAGGTTTTCTTGTATTGGTTCCTGCCTTTTCATGTGTTTCCCTGACCTTGTCATATGATCCTACCATGAGGTATGTATCATGTGTTCATTGGTTAGTTTATGTCAAGTGACCCCTTTTATTTGAGATGTATATATATATATATATATATATATATATATATATATATA
>NW_015544153.1:1441781-1465323 GCF_001515605.1 Sinocyclocheilus anshuiensis
CATGAAAATATGTTGTGGCACTATCGTGCAGTCTAAAATGATATGACGTTAGTTAGCAAATATTAGCTATTTTTTGCAAACATTTCTTTGAGTAACATGACCGTAAATATGAACTCACGATTGAATGTAACATAAAACAAATGATTACTTTTCGTTAAAACCTTTATTAATGCCAAAAATGCTTACATTTATGTCTTTTTGTTCGTTCGGGCAGCCATGTTGCCGCTGAAGCCGGTTTACGCTGAGATAATTCATACCCCTTCGTTCGAAGTGTGGTCCCGAAAAATCTTATCCCTACCCTTATCCCTACCCCTCCAACCAAAAGAGAATTGAGACACCCCTACCCCTTCACGTGAACGCGCGAAATGGAGTGGTAGTGGAAAGGGGAAGGGCTAAGGGGTAGAATTGGGATTGGGCCTTAGTCTGCATAACAGTCTACATACAAAACCTATCACACTGTGCCAATTAAATCAACAATGTTTTTCACTGCTGACTACTTTGTCAAGACTTCAGACCACCTGTGCATTTGCTGAAGCAATACTCTACAAAAAAAGTCTATTTATTTGGGTTGTTTATTTCAGCATGCAAAAGAGACTATAGTGTACACAGGGTAATTTGTTTCAGTCATCCAAATACAATTCTCATTAACCACCCAATTAATGGAAACGAAAATATGTGCAAATAGAGTAGTTCAACAACAGCAGAAGGTTTGCTTTTGTGTTATGCTGGATTCTGACATCGAAAGGTGTCACTAAAAAGTTCAATACTCCGTTCAATCAGCTGGGGAAACAAACAAAATGCTAAAATATTTTTAAAACGTAGTGCATTTTCCAATATGACCATAAAGTATCAAAATACAGAATTAACAATATTCCTGACCAGTCTTATTTTAGTGTCATTTAGATATTTTAAAGTTTTTATTAATATTTTGAATCAGTTTTTTTCTGTATAGTTTTTCTATATATAATGTTTATAAAATGAGATACGTTGACTTGGCAACTAGTTTATATTTTATTTCTGTTAAAGTCTTTATTTATTTAAAGTAGCTGACAACAAAAATGTTTTTAATGGTTTTAACTATAATAACCCTGTTCCTGATAACTTCAGCCTTATTACAACAGTTTGTGTGACATCATTTAATAATTATATATACCCCTTTAAGGAGGAGTCAAATCATAACTTCCGGAAAAAAAAGTACTTGCTGAATTTACATAATTGAATGGCCTAAACGTTTGGTTCGAGTCATTTTGTAGCTTACTGTATTCTGGCAGTCTCTGTTGAGCAGCTGGAGCAGGTCAGATTCGAAGACCTCCATGGATGGGAAGAGTGCCACATGTAGGCCCTCCAACACACACGAGAAGCTCTTCAACAGACGAGGCTTCCGCAGTGCATCTGCTGCAACAGAGATGGAGTGAATATAATGTTAACATTGTACTCATTTCCTGCATGCACAGCCAATTCCATCCAGCCATTTTATTATTGTCCTTTATATTTAATGGCTATTCATTTTTTACAGCATTACAGCAACAAAGGATTTAATTAGACAGTAAAAATTTATTTATCAGCATGCTTCAGAATGCCAAGATCCTCTTCCTCATGGCAATGCATTCAAAAAAACACAAAGTGCACGGGGTAACAAACTAGTGAGTGATGCACAAGAGAGCTCAATGTGTTCCAGAAGCAGGGAAAAATCCATGCAGTTGAGGCCAACGTAATGGAGTTCCATGTGGCCCAAATTCCTCTTCTGATTTAAAAAAGAATAAGGACCAATGATAATTTATCATTTGGAGTATGTGTCTGGCTGCATCATCACAGGCACATTTCCTCCAGCTGAGATCTTTGGCTGGCCCCATTTCCGCTCTCAGTAGGGGTCTCGCTGTGAAGCGTTTCAAACATTGTGTATTGAGAAATTCTTCTGCATATCCAAACCACTGCACCCACGTTTTCTTTTCTTTTTGGAAAAGACAAAAAGTCTAGCTCACTAACCCACATGGGTCTAAGAAACTCCATAATCAATTCAAAAATCTTTTGATCTATCTGAAAATGGTCACATCACATGTTTGTGATTGTCAAGATTTGCCTGGTTTGCCTTGGCACATCCAAACATGCTCAACTTACAGCGACACTAACCTGCTCTCTTTGAAAAACTCATCCTTGATGTTTTATTTAGACATCTCAGAGAAATATGCAGAAAATAAAAATGAAATAAAATAAATTCTTCACATACAGACAGGTTAAGTGAATCATCCCCCATAATTTATTTAAAGATAAACATCTGTTATACAGCATTAACCCCCAGGCTAACTGGTTTCTATAACTGTTGTGCATTCCCTTAGTGAAAGCTGTCTATAAATCAGACTCTTCTCAGAAGTACTGGACCTGAATGTTTACATGAGACATGATGATTCATTTCAAAGATTTCTGAAGTGAAACCAACATGGAACGTGGGAAGAATTAGTTTGAAATATTTTGTGAGGTACACAACCATTCAAAAGATTGGGGTTGGTAAGATTCTTTATGTTTTTTGAAAGTCTCTTATGCTCACCAAGGCTATATTTATTTGATCTAAATATAGTAAAACAGTAATACTGAGAAATATTATTACAATTTAAAATAACTGCTTTCTATTAGAATATATTTTAAATTGTATTTTATTCCTGTGATGGAAAAGCTGAAATTTCAGCTATTAATAATATGCTGATGCCATTTCTTTTAACATTATCAATGTTAATAACAGTAGCTTAATATTTTTGTGAAACCATGATCAATTTTTTCAGGATTTTTTAATGAATATTTGACCAATGAGAGAACAGTTTACTCGCGCTTGACTTGTATTAACTAATTTGGTCCGTTTAGAAACTTTGCCCCGTGAAAGCGAACCACACCAAGAATAAAAACATTGTAATAATTTTAATCCCTGTTTCAGAACAAAGCAATCGATCTACAGGTGTGAAAGCACCCTACATCGTCGAATCCGGCCCCCTTTAGGAAAAGTTTGGACACCCCTGCCGTAAACTATGTGTCAGTTTTCATTTATACTTCTGCATCGTTGTGCACGTCAACGTGCAGTACACATGCAAACCGCTAGTCTGCCGTGTCCACGGGCATGTTGTTGGTGTAACCCGCAGTACCTCGGTAAAAGCCGAAGAAGAAGCGGCTCGTCGGAGAAGCATTATAGCCGTGACGGCGGCAAATAAATATCAAATCATTAAATCATTATTTTAAACTACAAAAAGGAGACAACAACAGAAGAGGAGAAGATGGCATACTTTCAATCTCCACAAGGACTTGTACCACGGCAGATCAACATTGTTGGACAACTACTGATGTATAATGCTATGTAGTATAATAAATGATAAGACACTTGTTCTTTGCTTTGTTTTATTTTATATAAGAAGGTTACATTAAAATATATTAAAGTGCACATAAACATACACAAAACTCAAGTACATATGGAGGGAGGGGTTCTAGCAGACCAATCACAGCGCTTGCGGTCCGCGTAGAATTGACGCGCTGTTAGATTTTTGGAGAGGTGCACGTCAGGCTACGGCGTAGGGTGTGCATCTATGCGTAGGCTACAGCGTCGGTTCGACGCAGAAGTATAAATTGGGCTTTACGCTCTTCGCTGCACACAACTGAGGGAGTCATGCACTTTCCGTCTTTGATGACACGTAAAAAAAACTGTGCATACCACAGGAACGGTATAACGGAAAATTTTAGTTTTCCGTGACTTTTCCAAACCGTGACTTTTCCAAACCACGGTATACCTTGAAACCGGTTAATGTCCCATGCCTATGTGTGAGACACTTTTTTTTATGGATGGGCGCTTTTTATTTCACTTCTTTTGGACTGAAGCACTGCAACACACGCTGACTGCAATGATAGAGCTTGGAATAGCCAGGACAATTTTTAATATAACTCCGACTGGATTCGTCTGAAAGAAGAAAGTCATATACACCTAGCATGCCTCGGAGGTGAGTAAAACAGCCTAATTTTCATTTTTGGGTGAACTAACCCTTTAAGGGTTTGAATACTTATGCAATGTACTTATTTCAGTTTTTTTATTTTTAATAAATTTACGAAGTTGTGACAATTCTGTTTTTGCTTTGTCAATATGGTGTATGGAGTGTAGATTGATGTGGAAAAAGTGATTAAAAGCAGTTTAACATAAGGCAGCAATGTAACAAAATGTGAAAAAAATGAAGGGGTATGGATACTTTCGCAAGGCACTATATATATATATATATATAAGAAGATTATATCTTTACTTTTGATCACTTCAATGCCAAAAAGGACCACTGCAAACAACTGAGCTGAACAACTGAATCGGTCTGATTCATGAACAAATCATTCAGAAGAGTTTTGTTTGTTGTCAACTCAAAAGACTGCCATTGCTACTTGAAGCGATGATTTCTCATAGTAGAGTGTTTCAATGAACAACCACCTACATTTGGGTCTGTTTATCACAGTTATCATATGGTGTGTGTGTGTGTGTGTGTGTGTGTGTGTGTGTTTGTAATAATACACAAGTTGCTGTGGCAGCAGACAGCAGGCATGCTGGTTTGAATGAGTCACAACCAGGTGAGTTTCACTTTCACAGATCACTCAGCCATACACAGTTTAGCTTTAACACACTCACAGAGTCTACCACTGTCAAAGCCAGGCCCGGAGAGCTCCGACGCACTCACACATTTACCGTACTCACAGTCTGTTACCTCGAACACACTGCACAATCACTCTACACTCAAGCACACATACACACCAAACCAGGCTTATCTGTACAGCAGCACTGAGGCCTGACAGCCAAACAAGTGCAGCATCGTCAGGACATTACAGCATACAAAAAACCCCACCACTGCAGCCCAAGAGAGATGCGCTACAGAAGCTCTGATAGGTTACGGCTCAACAGAAGAGAATAGAGGAAATTCAGTTTGTCTCTTTAAACATTTAAAGGTTTGCTAATGTTTTTCTATTCATTTGTGTTGTGTATCTTTAAAGTCCCCATGAAATCAAAATTAAGGTTTTTTTGGGTGGTAGTATTAATATGTTAGTCTCAAGGTTATCTATAAGCCAGTGTGCTCCAAAACAGTGACAAAATTCGGATTTAGAAGATATAAGCATTCAAAGCTTACAGTTCGTCACTTCCGCCAAAATGAATCAACGATTTTTTTTTACATCACCTCGTACTTCAGCTTCTCATCAAATCTTCTGACCAATCAAATGCTCTCTAGAATCCGAAGCGCTAGCGCCCCTACACTACAAATAGACGCTGAAGCTGCGGCTGAGATCGGTCACTTGTTTACAGTGTAATATTATTTCCTGTACAGTGAATGGCAAGTAGTGCACGATGTAGGCGATAGGGAACGATTCAGACAGTGTAAATATGCTTTCGATTGGGGCAAATTAAGTTTGGTTTCGTGTTGTTTCACGCGAACCGTGGCAGCGCACAAACGGACTTTGGCTCCGGTCCAGAGACGCGATCGCACGGAGCGGATCATATGCGTGAGTCGGCATATATTAAACACTTTTAAAACTACACAGCCTCAGCATGATTATGATCACTATATTGTTTTACTAAGAGATTCATATTATATCTAGGGGGTAATCTATTTGACTGTGGCTGTCAAATGCGGCTTTACCGAGCTCAACGGCTCTGGCCCGAGCAGATATAAACAAAACGCTATTGGCTATTTTAAAAAGGGGGCGGGGCTGCTCGATATGTCCCGCCCTGTCTTCCTGTTTCAGTTGAAATTACGTCACTACATAGAATAACGCTGTGTGTTTCAAGGCACTTCAGGGGACCTTTAAAATTTAGAATACTGTATTTCTCTAATGCAGGAGTTCCCAGCTGTTTAACTTCAGTTTAACCCCTTGACCTACATTTTTTATTTACTTCAAATACCACCTAATTCTAACCTTTCCATAAATTAGGGCTGCACGATATATCGTTTCAGCATCGATATCGCGATGTGCGCTTCCGCGATAGTCACATCGCAGGATGTGCGATGTTCAGTATACTGATAGTTATACTGATAGTTTTCGCGACACCCGTCGCGTCGTTCTGCCCCGCGCTGTCTACACTGGACGCGACAAAGCGACCGTTGCAAATCCTTTGAACTTTGTGTCAGTACGTCATAAAAAGAATGAGGGATTTACTCTCTGGCATTTGTCGTGCTGCGCCACGCCGCATCCAGCGTAGACAGTGCTGATTATAATGGGTTCTATGCCTCTCGCGTCCGGTGTAGACACGGTGAGAGCCACGCAGATGCATGTGAACACTGAATTCCGTTCACTTCCGCGTCTATTTGTGCCTAAAATGACACATACGCACAAAACTATGTCAAAATGCATGTCTGTGCAAGTATCCTTGTAAACACAGTTGCTTATGTCTTAGGTGAAGGTAAACAACTGAGAAAGAAAATGGATGTGTAACAGTATATTGGTTCACAGCAGTGTAATGCTCCTAAGGCTTTCTGTCATGAATGTTAATCAAGCAGCAAAACAAAGAGATTTACAACCCTCTACATTGCGAGTAAATCACTCGCATATGCAACTAAATCTTCACTCTGGGCGACTAAATGATATATAATATAAGCCAATGGCTAATAAATTCTTAGATTTTACTCGCCAGTGTGTGAGTTGGAGGCTGAGTATAAGTTTAGCACAGATATATTTTCACTCGCCTAGTGTGAAGGTGCACGACTCGCTGACGCTTTCTCTCACACGCTCAAAGTGAGAGTGAGAGAGAGAGTCTTACATAACATGCAGAATTGATGTGATCCACGTAAACGATATTATTTGTTGTATTTTCCTGTCAAAATAACCTTTGGAGTTCCTTTGGAATTCTTCAGCTTTTAAGAAATGCCGGGTTTTCCGGTAGTGGGTGGAACTAATGCGCAAACAACAATCTCATTGTCTGGTGCTCACCTATTATCGTCCCGGTTTAGATTTCAGCAAATCAGTTCGAGCGAACGCACACAACCTGATTAATATTCATGAATCCAGAAAAAGATGCTGATTCCATTTTCCAGCAGGATTTGGAACCTGCCCACACTGCCAAAAGCACCAAAAGTTGGTTAAATGACCATGGTGTTGGTGTGCTTGACTGGCCAGCAAACTCACCAGACCTGAACCCCATAGAGAATCTATGGGGTATTGTCAAGAGGAAAATGAGAAACAAGAGACCAAAAAATGCAGATGAGCTGAAGGCCACTGTCAAAGAAACCTGGAATATATATCGAAATATATATCGCAGAAATACAAAATATCGCAATGTGAGTTTTTTTCCAATATTGTGCAGCCCTAACATAAATACAATGTTTTTCTCAACTTCACACTTTTGCATGCTCAATATTGTTTATTGTAATAGTCATTGTTTGTCTGAAAGTAAATGTTGTGTAGTTTTATAGTGAAATTGTACAGCACATTGGTTTTAATTGTGCTTTATAAATAAACAGAAACAAACAGAAACAATATTCTTATTTTTCTTAGCACGTTTCAAATTACACATCTTTAATTGGGTAGATGACAAAGAAAATGTACATATAAGATTAAAACTCTTTCTTTTACAAGTTTCCATTGTTATTATTTGCCCCTTAGCCTTAATTAATTTGTCCTGAGGTATGACAAATTATTTTAAAAAGTACAAATATAATGTTTCGAGTCATGTGGCTCTTCATCAGACCTGATGCATGTTCTTTTGGTGAGAACATGCTATAAATATTTTTCTACTTTTAGAGCTATTGTGTGACAACTTTTTCTTTTTTTTTTTGTTTGTTACTTTTTGTGGTTGAGCACCGTCACTGAGCTTTTTTGCCTGCTAGATGTGCATACTTTTTGTTAAATTTTTTTTATTTTACAAAATTACAAATATACCATGTAGTCTTACAATTAATATGAAGTGATAGTGTCTAGTATAATAATTAAACAAACAATTGAAAAAGTGTGTTATTTCAAGCAGTTCTGATGAAGTACAGAATTTCACATTGACTCTGTTGTGACCTGTTACTACTCACTTATATATTGTATTTTTATTATGGCTGTTAAAATTATTAATTATTACGATTAATTATTATCTATATCCATAAAAAATGGTAAATACTAAATTAAATAAATACTTTCACACTAACTACCTAATTATATAGTATACATTTTTATTAAGGCTGTCAATAGGTAATGACTAATGAATTTATTTTAATAATATGTAAATAATATTTTAAATAAATTAATTAAATACTAAATAATCAAGTTAACACTGTTCATCATATATAATTCATGTGAACCTCCTCGGGGGAAACTCTTCTTTACAGTGCACATACAGAACCTTCCTCGTGCATTAAGCATTTACTATGTTAACCTACATTTTGAACGGCATTAAAAACTGGTGGGTGTGTCACAGAACTGTGTTATGATCAATCATGTGCCAAGACCATTGGGAAATTGAAGGTAATTTTTCACTTGGATACAATTAAAGCAATAAAAACAAGAGGGGGCTGGTGGAATTTGGCTTTTATAACACTCACTCAAGAAAAGTTTATAATCAGACAGAATACATTGCTTTTGGATCTTGGAATGAAGTGCTTTGAAACATGTCTTATTAACCGCATTAACAGTCGGGGGGAACATCTCTCTTTTTCTACTTTCAGTCTATGTGGGGGCCCAGGAGGATGCAGAATATAGCACTCATTTCAGATGCAGTTCAAAGACAAACCTGCTCCAGAGGAACCCTATTCCTATATCTGCTCATCGGTTTATAATGTGAGAGAGAGTTAGGGGGGAGCGAGAGATATAGAAATATCACTGTGGAATAATTCTCTAATTTCCTGCATCCCTCTCTGGATCTAGACTGTGGTCGTAGGTCACGCTCCCTGTGAGATATTTGGGGTGCTGGAGGATTAGCTCGACATTGTGCTAAACTTCCAATCCCCTCGCCACTGTGAAACCCACCACGGTTCATTTCACCCCTGAAAGCAGCTCAGAACAGAAATCATGAGCACAGTCAGAAAAGTTGTGAAAAGCCTCAAATGCTTTTGCTTCAAAGTCTCATTTATGACCTGGTTTGGTATGAAGTGATTCTGAAGCTAATCAAGGGAATGTCCTGGGAAACGGGAAGCTCTTTAGTGAGGCTTCTAGAGTTCCTTCTGCTGTCTCCATGGAAACACACATTCTCTCGTTACAGATGAGCAGTCATCAAATGCCATTTGACTGTTTTATAACTGTAATGAAAATCTAGCACATTAAAGCCTTTTCTCTCACATTCAAATGATAAACAGAGGGGGCATTGTGGGTAATCCTACCTGTGCCTGTGTCCGTGGACGACACCACACCAGGGATGCTGTCATGTCCAGACACTAGAATGTTGGGCGGGAGCAGGTGCATGATGGGAATGAGAGCTGGGTGTGGCTGAATGGAGTAGAGCAGCTGAGAGCCCTCCATCACTGATAACATGGCATTCACTACAGAGAGAAAAAGACAGTCATGATTTCCATTGAACTTCACAGAAAGATGACACAATTCTAGTTGTTTACACTTTCTATTAGTGCAAAGCTCACTGCCACAATGCAAAGGAGTTGCCAAGCTGTCCATAAAGTGGTCTGAGCATAAGGTGGTCTGTTCTATGGTTGCAAGGATATTCTGGGTGGTTACTAGGTGGTTACTCACTGTAATAGATACAGTGAGCAATGCATCACATACTGAGGGTGTGGTTTTACATAGAGGAAAAAAAATCCCTGCTACTCATTCATTCTAACGAGGAAAATATCTGACAGATTTAGCCAAAAAATAAATGAATAAAAATAAACCTATGCAAATAGTATAAACACAACTACCAAAAGTTTGGGGTTTGTACATTTATTATTATTATTTTATTAATTTTATATTTTATTAATTTATTTATTTTTGTAAAGAAGTCTCTTATGCTCCTAAAGGCTGTGTTCATTTGATCAAAGATAAAGTAAAAACAGTAATATTTTGAATTATGACCATTTGAAATAATACATAACAATAACTTCAAAATGAATTGTATTCCTGTGATGGCAAAGCTGAATTTTCAGCATTACTCCAGTCTTCAGTGTCACATGATTTTTCAGAAATCATTCCCTCATAATATGCTGATTTGGTGCACAATAAACATTTCTTATTATTATCGATGTTGAAAATAGTTGTGCTGCTTTTTGTGGAAACTGTGATACATTTTTTCAGGATTCTTTGATGAATATAAAGTTTAAAAGAACAGCTTTTATTTGAAATAGATTTTTTACTATCTTTACTAAACCAAAACTATCGAATAGTAGTATATATATATTAAAATTAAAAAATGTTTTTAAAAAATGATGCAATATAAATTATGACCAATAAGAACATTTTGTTAATTTTCTCAATTCACTCATCATTGGAAAAAAGCTTGGATTCTGATTTCAGCAAGTGGGCAGAGCCTCCTTACTGACTGAATCTATGACACTGCTACATATATGCCTGTTCCCCCTTTCAGTGTTAGTTTATGGGATTGTATTGCCCAATTTATCATCAGCCTTTTCAGCTGATAAGTCTGAGAGGTAACAGCATGCCTCTCCTCAACAAGCCACACAATTTGAGGTATCGTCTATGTCTGTAGCTCAAATGGTGCAGGACAAATTACACACTGAAGTTTAATACTGGGTTATGGGCTTAGAACGGGAAAAAAAAAAAACATCTAACCTCAAGTATGAGCAATAATAATAGTGATGCTTGTCTTAGCAAGCACCACTAATAACAATAAACAGATCAAAAGTGGGATACTGTCAAACCCCACAGCAAGGTAAAATCTAGATTTATATGAACCCAAGGTTTACACATCATTGTTAAATACGGGGGAAAAACATCCCTGTCAAATCTGTGCTGCTGACTGCACCCAATGAAACTCACCATCATAAAAGATTACTACAAATGAGAGAGATATTTTTCTCAAACTGAGACATATGAGAACACAAGCGGAGAGTTTCATTTCATGCTAGAATCAACAACTATATTGTATGCAAGCAATCTCCACTTTAATTGAATTTTACCACACTTTTGCCCATTCTACACGGTTTCAATAATAGTTTCACTGTCAGACACTTTCACAGCAGAGGAAAAACACCCACCTGGACCCCATTTGAGTTTCTAAACTTTATTTACTTTTAAAACAGGCATTTTATGGCTTATGTTCTAGTGAGCCAAGGTAAGACTCAAATATTGAAATCTCACAAAGGCCAGTATGCGTAAGAACCTATATAAGGCTTTTAGATCATAATCATTTAGATCATTAATCATGACTCAAGATGGTGGCGCGTTCACACGCTGCGGCTTCTCTCTTTCCTGACAGAAAGGTGTTTTCGTGTTTTTTGTCTTGTGAGTCGCAGTGTTTTTGTACGTATTAGTCGCGTCTATCTGTCTCTAATCGCGCATACAGTCGTGAGGCAAGGTGTGTCCATAAGGCCAGAGAAAATTTTCCCATAATGCAACAGGACTCCATATGTGTTGTTTTGTTGCTTATGTGCTATTCTTTGTTGTGCACATCTGTGAGAAAGAAAGAGCAGGCTGGTATGAACCCGCTGAAAGACGGGCCGTTCACGCCAGTCTGCATCATTACATTTCAGCAGAGCTTTCCATTTTTTATTAGGCCATTTATCCCAGACATTGATACACGCGTGCGCACATTCCGCTCCATTACTTCGAAACCGTATTACACAAAATCGTGCATCACTACCGCTCAATTGGAAAAAAACACCGCCAGTTCTGAATGAAACAAACGTGAGTGCGCACACCTGCCAGAGTTGAGGAAATGGATGTCGGTGACACCTGCATATGGTGGCAGGTGACACCACACATATTTTCATTCACATACCAAATGACAGGCCCAGATGGAATCTGCAAACTTTTTGGGAAGGATTTAAACAGTAAAAATTAGCCAAAAATTACCAAACAAACTCCAAAAAGAAAGAGAGCAGGGAAAAAATATTTCCTTCCAAAGGTCTATACATATTCTGGAACAATGCCATAGCCTGAGAGCATGCGCAGTCACTTTATTAGACAAACTAATTTTTATTGATCAGAATCGCACTTTGCTTACTCTGTGCCGCTGTGCAAATCACTGAGCTGCAGTGTGTCATTCTGTTCACTCTTAATAACAGCTCTGAGTGGTGCTCGCCTGATGGTTAAGGATCAGGGCTTTTAAATTAAAGGTCACAGGTTCAATCACAAGTAGGGTGACAAAACTGCTGAGATTACTTATCTAATTGACAAATCTGTACAATTAAGAGTACAACAAATTGGATTAAAAAACATCCACTTAGTAGCAAATAAACATGCTGTTCTAATGATTACGTACTACCAGGCACAGAGAGAATCGGCACACTTTTTCTATTCTCTGCACTCATTTTGGGGGTCAATCTGCAGAATGAAATGGCGTGTGATGGAAGTACCAATGCTGAGGGAATCTATGCACAGATTTTGTGTGGGCCTGCATATTTATAGTCTGAGTAACAAAGTTCATTCTTTGCAGTGTTACTATGCAACACTATGCATTTCAAATATAACCTGCTGATCTTTTTTAAGTACGTTTTTCCTATTTCACTGTAGCTGTATAAATGAGACACCTGCTATAGTGTAGCATTACTGCAGTTACACTACCAGTAAAAAGTTTGTGATCGGGAAGTGTTTTCTAATGTTTTGGAAGGAAGTCTCTTAGGCTCAGCAAGGTTTATAAAAACAATCTTTTCAAAAAGGTAAAAATAGTATTGTTATGAAATATTTCTAGAATTGACTTCAATAAACTTCAGTATGTAAATTATTTATGTGATGGTAAAGCTGAATTTTCAGCAGCTATTACTCCAGTCTTCAGTGTCACATGATCCCTCAGAAATCAATCTAATATGCTGACTTGGTGCTGAAGATATATTTCTTAATATTATCAATACTGAAAAAAATTGTATTAATAGTTTTGTCAAAACCGTGATGCATTTGTTTTCAGGATTCTTTAATGAATAGAATTAAAAATTACTTTTTTTTTTTTTAAATAGTAGATTTATACTGTTACAAATTATTTCTGGTCACTTCTGATTCAATTTAATCCATCCTTGCTAAATAAAAGTATTAAAAAAAATCTTACTAACCCCAAAATTTTGAATAGTAGTGTGTGTATTTATTTATTTAATAACATAGAAAGCAAAGAAAATACAGCTTTGCATCTCTTATACAAATACCAAGGCTCAGCATGTGTGAAGCACATGTACAATCCACCAGGCCAAGGTTTAAAAAAACAGTACTAAAATTATTCAAATTAAAATCAAAAATAGCAATCGGTGTACCAGAACCTACAGCTCTCTGTCCACCAGCTTTGTTGCTGATTCCCAGTGAATACTTCATGATTAAACCTATGATTTAACAACTAATTTAACATGACCATTCCTTCTTTGGCATTTCGAGGTTATTATGCGTTCCTTTCACGGGTGAAAGAACAGCAGATGTAACAACATCAATGTGGCTTTGCATCTATTTGTCTCTATTCTGAAGGAATGACTAAGCTACTGTGCTTGTCAAAATCAGCCATCTACAAACACTGAAATGTGTCAAAATAGGAATTCTAATCTTCAGAGATGAAAAACTGCTCACTTATTCTCACATCTCTCCGTCTCTCTCTTCTATGCACACGCAAAAAAGACATGCGCCAAGACAATCATATCAAATAAAGCACAGATTTCAACGTGCCAGCATTATTAGGCTCTGCCAGTGCTGTTTACACATCCTCTATGCCAGTAGTTCTCAACTTGTAGGTCATGATCCAAAAATGTTCCAAAAATCAATGCTAAATTCTAAAAAATAAAATGTAACCATCCATGCAAATAATTGAACATTAAATATAGCAAAAATATAAATTTCTCTCCAATTTTTAAAAAGCACGCGCCATGTCTTTTGTTTATGACTTCACATACTAGATATCCAAATAAAATCTATGGGTATTTTGATGCATAGATAAATATGTGAAAAGTGTAACCGAATTGAACTTAACTAAACTAAACTGAATTACACTGAATGCAACCAAACCAATACTGCATTCATTGATTAACTAAATTCAGGTGAATTCATTAAATTGAACTAAACTGAACTAACTTCAATTAAATCAAAATAAACGTATTAAATCAAGTTTAAATTTATTCAAAACAAAATGAATCAAATTGAACTGGATTAAACTTAAACTGAAGCAATAAAACTGATCTGAATTAAATCAAACTGAACTGATTTGAACAGAACTGAACTGGGCTTGCTAGCGCATCAGGTCGTCACATGAATTCTAAAGAAAATCCAGCGGAGAAGCACTGTTCTAGGTCTCGTCTTCTCACTTTCCCAACATCTGCACCATCCAGAAGGTGGCTTCAATAATATTAATGAGCAGACAATGGCTGAATTTGTGTGTGGTGCTATATAAGTCATGCGAAAGAATGTTTGCACCTATGCTTGTGCGTGTTTGACAGCAAGTTTATGTGTGATGTGAGAGGCCCTAGGAGGCTCAGACTCTCAGAGAGACAGCAGGACATCTCCTCCCTCCAGCATGGAGAGGCATAATTGAGGCAGAATGGCAGGTAGCACAGAGACACACGGCTAGAAGGAAAGGCTGGATTCAGAGAGAATTTTAGATCAGCATTGCTCCCTCTCCACTCCAACAGCTGGACACCCTGCAGATACACTACATCCATGACTCACTCTCATATGGTGCTCTCAGTCTCGAGATCAACACATCTACAAAGCAAGCAGTATGATGGGACAACAACAAAACTACATCATTGTTTAGAAAGTCAAATGTCCAAGGGAAAAAATTCCGTCTTCCATCTTATTAACTTATCCCTTGCGAAAAAGAAGTGTGCTTAATTGCACACTTGTAGTGTACTTCAAATTATTATTAGTATATTTTATATTGGTATATTTATGACACTTTTAAAACGTGCACTTTGTAATAATGTCAAATTAAACGTTTTTCTTTCAAGTACTTTTTAAATCATTGTTTTAATAATCTTCTGGTGCTTTAAAGAAGTAAACAAATTTTGATGTTTTGACTAACATACTAAACCACAAGTACTTGATTATAATTTTAACTGTAGTGTGTTATTAAAAATTACATTTTAAGTCAATATATTTTAAATGTCCCAAATTGCAACTTCATTACTACAAATATGTAAATACATACAGTATATAATTTAATGCATGACATACAAGTTTCAATTAAAATTTTGTTTAAGTATATTTATGCTTGCCATTACATTTGGCAGTACATTTTAACAGTATTTCAAAGACAATAAAAGTAATTATGCAATTACATATGAAGATGTGCCTAAGTGGGTCAAAAAACACACTAATGTTCAGCGAATTGCAATTAACATGCAATTAAATATCTGAAAACATTCAGTTTCTGTAATAAGCACTCTTTTTAAAAGTATGCTAAACGTGTACTGCTTTTTTCACAAGCGATTTGTTTCCAATCATGCATTATTTTTTTTAGTTCCATACCACCTGCTGCTGTCCTCTGAGAAAAATACTTCTTCAGCCTTTCATTGGCATTCAATTAATCCCCAAAACCCATTTTGCAATTATATCATTTTGGAAGAACATCTATTGATGCATGTGACTGTACAGTGTGAGTGGACTCCTTCAACAAAGGAGACTTTTGAAGATGACCTACTTGACCGCTTTCAATCCACAGTGAAGGAATGAAAAACAAAACGTATGCTTCTTAAAACTACAGACACAGAAAATGAATTTATATACAATACATGGTATAAACATCAATTTAAATAAATTGCAAAAAGTGGAACATATCCATTAAGACATAAAAAGATAAGAACACAAATAGAAGAAAGGATTCTGAACACTATTCTCAAACATAAAACACTTACAAGGTCAAAACCAAATAATGCATCTTCCAGGGTATGAAAACTCTGCCAAACAAAACAGCAAAAAAGGTCAACATTAAAGAATAGTCTTCAATTAAGGCTACTTTCTGAAATCTGTTTCAAGAATCTCTTCAATTATTTATAGGCGAGTCCCAACTATTTCCTTTAATTTTCACATTTAAGATTCTCCTTCAAAAGAAGCAACCTGTTCACCTTTCAGGATTAGGAAAGAAACAAGATCTGAAATGATCAAGATAGAGATTGTTTGCTTATAACAGCACTGCAAGAAATAGTCCTAATTCAATTTGCTTTCAGGTGGAAATAAATTTAAATGGTAAAGTCAAGGCAAGCTGACAGATTGAATATTGAAAGCATTTGAAATGAGGCAAACATACACACATGCAAATAGTTTCTCATCTCTAATGTAAGAAAGCATAAAGTGCTATTTATCAACTATTTATTACTAAGCTCTTGCTGTTGTCTCTAGCTCGGTTTGACTCCTTTGAGACCATGAGTAGAATATGTTATCTAGCGTCAAATTTCACTACAAGAGCTTTCCCAGAAATCAAGCCGGTTCAGTTAAGCCAGTTCAAATACCTGCTGTGCTGCTGGGGTAATCACATCAATGAAACATCTATCTACTGTACGGTAGACCCAACTAAAAAAATCATGGAGAACTGCCTAGAAGAAAACTACGAATGATCTCTTTAATTCACAACCACATTCATACTGACTGAACACTTCAGCTTTAAAAGTCAATATGAAACACAATTCACAACCTATTTCATGTCCGCAATGTGACATATTTACGTGTCACTCAAGACTGTCGATGTGAAAAAAGTAGGGCGGGATTTGATTGGATAATGACAACAGTCACAGTGTGTTGAATATCAGAACAGAGTCACACCCGAATACCTCCTGAAATGCCTCTGGAACCCACTTATGAGGAGTATTTTTGACTGGGACATGGAGACTGAAGGTTTAGCTTGCTTTCAAGAACATCTCAATGCATCACAATGGCATCACTTCTTTTTCAAATCTATCATCATTTGCTGTAATTGCCATCAATTTTAATACATCAGCATTAACTGGCATTGAATTAAGAAACTTAGAGTCAATTCTGATTTCATGTTGACTTCAAACTTTGACTGAATCCACTATTTGTTTAGAAGAATTGAGCTGCTAACAGTGTGGACTATCAACTATTGAATGAATGTGAAGCTCAGGGTTGCACTCACACTGCAGAGGGTCTTTCAGCTTTGGGTGCAGGAGGGCTCTAGGGGTCCCATTGAACAGACTCAACCTGAAAAAGACATGGTGGTTAAAAACAGCAATAATAAGTTAAAATACTTATATAAATGTGTATAAATGTTACATTAGGGGTAAAAATATACACAGTTTGGGGTCAAAAAGATGGGTTAGTGTTAGGTTTGTCACTTTTTTAAAATAAATTTATCATTTTATTCAGCAAGGATGCATTAAATTGAATAAAAAGTCACAGTAAAGACATTTATAATGTAAAAAAATATATCTCATGCAAATGCTGTTATTATGAACATTCTATATTTATCAAAGGATCCTGAAATAAAATGCATCACAGTTTCCACGAAAATATTAAGCAGTACAACTGTTTTCAACAATGATAATAAGAAACATTTCTTGAGCAGCAAATCAGCATATTAGAATGATTTCTGAAGGCTCATGTGACACTAAAACAAACAACAGTTATTTTAAATTGTAATAATAATAATTCAATACAATTTACTGTATTTTTAATAAAATAAATGGTAAGTACATCTTTAAAAACATTAAAATATCTTACTGATCCCAAACTTTTTAATGTTAATGTATATATATATATATTCTATATTATAAAAAACATATATTGCAAAAATTTGCTTAATTTAAATTTGTTTAAATAGTATAAAGCACTTTTTCTAAAGTAGCATTGTCCAAAAGCAACACCAGCAGATCAAGTTTCAGAAGTGGGTTCTTTTGTGTTCTAAAATGTGGAATGAAGTTAAGGAGGTGAGTGACAAATTTAAATACAAAAAGTACTCAGTAAAGTACTCCGTTAACAAAAGGTACTCTGAATTCATTCAGAAGTCCACCACACTCCGATGTTGGACAGATATTTTTTAGTATGACAAAGAGAACATGAAATTACAGAGCCATTCAGTTCTTTCTTCTGCTGAATAGCGGGCCATTATAATAAGCCCATTTTATTCACTGATTACGGGTTTCAGGATTTGCTGCATAGTCAATAAGACAGTGTGCTTTGGAGTGTCATCTTTCTCACTCATGGAAACGGCCATTCTAGACTGCTCTGAGGTGACCTTTACCTGCCCTCTCCCTGAGAGATACTGGAGTCTGCATGCCCTGTGAAGAGCTGGAGAAGTCCAAAACCTGACCCCACTGCATCCTGGGAACCGTCTGCCCTGGTAGACAGAGACACCAACTCCACCACTGTCACCACAGAACTCAGACACAGGGAAGTGTGGAAGTACACCACCTACAATAAAGAGACAGACAGAGAAAATTATAAAGTTTCACTTTTTTTGACACTGTAAGCAGTGTTTGCTCATGCGAAAGTCAAAGTCGAGTCAAATTTATTTGCATGGCGCTCTTCATAATACACAGTGTAGGGTTGGGCGATGTCTACCAAATTGGCATCGGACGATGTCTGCAGTGAAACATTGTGATGGAAGATGACATCGGGGGGAGCGGCGGGGTTAGGGGTGTGTCCGAAGCGTGAAACAAATAATGTGTTCTACGGAGCCACTAAAAGGTTAGCCGCTTGCTAGCGGTAGCCTGTTGCATTACAGTACATGAAAGTTCACTTACCACATACACAGAGTAAGGAGAAATGTCTGATAGGACGATGGCGAATGATTTGCAGATCCTGAGCACCAGATGGACGATGACATCGGGGGGAGCGGCGGGGTTAGGGGTGTGTCCGAAGCGTGAAACAAATAATGTGTTCTACGGAGCCACTAAAAGGTTAGCCGCTTGCTAGCGGTAGCCTGTTGCATTACAGTACATGAAAGTTCACTTACCACATACACAGAGTAAGGAGAAATGTCTGATAGGACGATGGCGAATGATTTGCAGATCCTGAGCACCAATAACAAACATCTAATCTTGTCAAATGTGTGGCAAGTACTGCCGCTCCATAGTATAGAGTCCTTGAGATCGCAGTCTCAAAAGTGAAAGTGAAAGTAAAATGAGAGCGCACAATCGAAAGCTCATCGGCGATGGACGATGGCATCGTCTATCAGCCCAACCCTAACAGTGTGTCAAAGCAGCTTTACAGAAACCACAAACTATTAACTTTATCAGAGAAAACCCAGTGGTTTGTTGAGAAAGAACCAAAAGAGGATGTCTGGACATAATGATTTGTTTTAAAAAGACACAGAGTCTTGGTCTGACATCCTGTGGCTCTTGGAAGAATCTCGCAGAGGATGCCTAAGAGAGCGCAGGCCATCTCACGCTGTTTTCACAGAAAATACAAATTCTCTCTCACACGCACAGATTCTCTCATAGACTGCAAGTTGAATGTGTAGCCCAAGGAAATATTCATTTCCCAGAATAACAAAGTTTTCTCACTTAAAGCTTTGAAGCCAAATGAGAGATGGAGGCACCCATTAAAGTCTAGCAACCACTGAACCAGTTGAACAATTACAAGAAACGCCTACTTACACCACACCAATCAATAGCAGCAGCAGCTCTGATTATGCAGAAGGGGCTTTTAGGGAAAAAAAATAAAACTCAAATCTACACAAACATCAAAGCAAAGAGTTCTGTGAAATCAGCTGAAGAGCAGGGCACAATCAATGCTAGCACCCTGCACACGCAGCACAGCGAGTCATATTTACTTAGGTCATTTGTATGCATAATCGGAAAAAGATTTCGTATTTGAAAACTATTAAGACAACCCTGTCCTTCTCCATGTAACAGCAATTATAAGACAGGCTGCTATATTTCCATAGCCTGATTATTTATGACATTTGCCCTATTTTTGTGGCACAGGCTACTGTTTATGATATAATACGCATACGAAACGAAAGTTTATGTGCATCCTATGCAATATTTGAAGTATAAAACCCATTAATATATGTAAAAATACAAAAATACAAAAAAATTAATGTATAAGAATTGCAAAAAATTTATGTATTATGTAAGTTTTTTCATATATTAACAGTCCTTATACTTTAAAAAACCTTATAAATGTAATATATGAATGAGTAATAATAATAATAAAAATGGAGTTGCTTGCGTTAACCAGCGCTACTGCTGATAGAAACAATTATACGCATTTCAAGTGTGTTTGGCATTCATGTGAATGATCTTCAGTGAACAATTCTGCCAAAAATAATGTCCTTTCCTGTAGCACTCACTGTATTTCTATTCTTGAGTCTTCAGATCATGAATCTTTCATGGAGCTTAAACTATTTTAAATAGTCGCAAACTCAAGCTCCTAAAATACTGAACTACAAAGATTTAAATGTGTCCGTTTACAAGTGATTGAACAGCATGCAGAAGTGCTCTGGCTGATTTTTTGGGCTATGTGGGTCGATGGTGCTTGAATCCTAAAATCAGATCACAAGAGCTCCTGCTAAGTTTGAGTTGTGTGGGTTGAAAGGGTTTTAAACTTGAGGTTAGTTTAAATGCAGAGCAGAGGTTGTGCCATTGATTGAATTCACACTACTTACAGGCCCTAAAGAGGCATAGAATAAAGTACAGGTTCACATGGATCAGAATTCAAACAAAAGCAATGAAATAGAACCATGACAGAAGTGCTTCCAGAGTGCACTGATTCAGTTTTTCATACCACAGATTTTGAACAGCATCTGAAATGTTCAACCATTAGAGACCCAAGCATTGATGATAATTGTATAATTTCATCTTTCTTTCATCATTGAAAGTGTGTTTATTAATCCATTGGTTATGAAAACATTCTATCACAACATTATGGGAATTTAGAAAAAAAACCTAACTTTTAGTATAAAATTTTAGATTCAAAAACGAATAAGAAAATGGTCCACCAGAAAAAAAACAAACAAACAAAAAAACAAAAAAACTCCTTTAAAGTAATAGCTCGCCCAAAAGTTAAAATTTACTCTCACCAAACCGTTGCTGGTCCCCATTAACTTCGATTGTAAAATACTATGTGTTCAGCAGAAGAAGAAAAAAATCTAAGAAGTTTGGAACAACTTGAGGTTGAGTGAAATTTTCATTTTTGAGTGAACTATGCCTTTAAGATTTAATTCCATCAAAATGCTGAAAAATATAAGATAACATTTTAGACTATATTTTATAGCTATCACCTAGTAATAAATAGTTAGTATTATGTAATCAACTTTTCCAGTTTTTCAACTTTTCCAGTTTTCCAGTTTTGCTACAGTGGGTCTCTGAAGGTCAACCTCAGTATTTAATGTAACCCTTCTGCATCAGTGTTTTCGAGCATGAAATGGGGGTTATGTAAAATTCAAAGGAAACTTTTCAAAAATGTCTCCTTTCACTGCTTTACCTGTCTCCTGCTCATAACCTATGACATGTTCTTGTTTTGTTCGTACTCTAAACTTCAGATGAACTGCAGTGAGCTGAATAAACATTCTTATATGAATCTGTACTCCGAGTGATTGCTCTCTAGTGGAAATAGAGGGGGGAGTTAGGGGGTGTGCCCAAAGCGTGAATCTATATTTAGAAAGGCACGGAAAACAAATAACATTTGCTAACGGTTGCCTGTTACATTACAGTACTTAATTTCACTTACCACATAAACGGAGTTAGGAGAGATGACTGAGGACGATGGCGAATGATTTGCAGATTCTGAGCACCACTGACAAACATCTAATCTTGTCAAATGTGTGGTAAGTACTGCCGCTCCATAGTATAAACAGAGTACGTGCGATCGCGAATCTCGAAAGTGAAAGTGAAACTAAAAAGCGATCGTGCATTCAAAAGCAGTTTCAATGCCAGGCATAATAGCAGCTCCCTGATGCCCGCAATTTATATACAGTATAATTAACCAATGATAAAACTGCGAGAGAAAGTATTGAAATACATATTTTCCTCCCATCTCGTATTTATTCCCTTTAGGGGTTCCGTAGTACACGTCATTTTCTTTCCGAACACGGTATTGGGACTCGGCAGATTGCGGGGGAGGGGGGGAATCACGATGCCGGCTCAACATCGTGATATCCATCAGTCATAGGCGATGGACGATGGCATCGTCTATCGGCCCAACACTAGATAAGACAATCACATTAATGATGCAACATGTCTTTTAAATCCATTTTTTTCTGCAACACACAATATCATGAGAGATCAAATAGTTTAAGAATATTCTCAACATACAGTGGACTGTTGATGAAGTTTTGAAGAATAGTGTCTTTATTTTTCTAAATGCACATGAGTTATTATTCATTCTGCCTTTGGTTGTGATTTAAACACAACTGTATAATTTTAAAGAGCTGAATCAGGTGTCTGGATGACAGTAGAGTCCCAGATAGGCCTAATATAAAAATTCTGGATGATATTGATAATTATACAGATAATTGTTTACATGTTATAGAACCTATAATCGGTCAATAACAAAATTCCATAGTATTTTGTATAAATAAATTAAAAACAAAACACTAAAAACTATGATAAAAAAATGCTACAAGTGAATTTAGGCATCATAACATTGTAATGTACAATATATAAAAATATTCATAATATTCAGATATGCATTTTGAGATCTAAAGAATACATTCAATAGTGTTATTCAATTTTTATGTTTTTAAAGATTAACTATAACGGAGCATTAGATGAAGGTAAAAGTATTCTAAATATAAAAAATAGGAGTCAATATCCAAAAAATACTACAAAAAAAGCTCATGCGATATAATATCAGCACACTCTTTGTTTAAGTATATTTTAAGGTCAGTGTTTCGAAACCCTCACATATTTAAAACATGAGTCACAGGACTGAACATTTTTGAAAACTTCCAATTTTCTGAACCTCTGACTCTCATTAGCAGCTAATAATCTGTAAAATGTGAATCAATTTGATTGTGAGGTGAGAATATTAGCTAAAAGACTGGACAGGCTGGCATTTCAAAACACAAACACTCATGACACAATCAACACTCCTAATTCTTTGCCAACCCCATAAACCCTCATAAAAAATAAATGGGCTTCAGAAATTCAGCAAAGGAGATGCTGAAATTATCATTACACAGATCTCCCCTCTCCCGCTCTTCACAAGCCAATCAGCAGAGAGGGTACAGCTTCTGATCCACTCTGCCAGAAATAGTTTGCACTCGTTCAGACGCCCCCAAAAACTGTGTCAACAAATAATTAGTCAGGATGAGTTGTGAAATATCCCTGTAAAATTCACAAGGGCACCAAGTCCTAGTAAAGAAGCATTATAATATGACTATAATATGCGGGCGGGGAGCAGGTTTGAGATTGTCAAGCATAGCGAGAGGGATTATTGCTAGGCTATTCTGTTGTTATGGGCTCATTAACAAAAAATGTGACCTTTTGAAGTACTGAGTTCAAGACTCTGTGAAAATGTTGCATTACAACTGTGCAAGTCGCCTAGCATATAAGTGTGTGTGTGTGTGTGTGTGTGTGTGTGTGTGTGTGTG
>NW_015544153.1:1466359-1525035 GCF_001515605.1 Sinocyclocheilus anshuiensis
CGAGAGAGAGAGACAGAGAGAGAGAGAGAGAGAGAGAGAGAGAGAGAGAGAGAGAGAGAGAATATAAAATGTATAAGCAGCAGAAAGCAGATAACAAACACAGACTCTAGGGACTCTAACTAACCTTGTGAAAGTGAATCATAGAGCACAGGGCTCTTGCCGAGGGGCTTCTGCTGTCTACTGCTACAGTCCAGCAGATGAGAAGCAAGAAGCCCGTTAATGTCTGTACTAGTGTTGTCAAAAGACCCGGTATTTCGGTACCAAGTCGGTACTAAAAAAATGAAAACGTTACGGTACCAGGTTTTTTTAAGTACCGGTGGTACCGAATACCCGGTCAACCCGGTTCTTGATGCGCTATCAGAAAGCTATCCTCTTCCAGTGTTGCCAAGTCCGCGGTTTTCCCGCGGAATTGGGCTGCTTTAACACTGTTGCCGCGGGTTGTTTTTCATGTCCGCGGGTTGAAAAACGACCGCATTAACGTGATATTTAGCCCCTGGAATGCGAATTTTACCAGGGGAACCCCGCCAAAACACGCGTATTTTATCCACGGAACGGGATTTTTAACGGAGGACCCCCTCGAAACGCGATTGGGCGGGTTTTGTTGTGAAAACCTGGCAACCTCTTCATAAAAGCAGTGGTGACCTAACGCATCAAACTAACAAAACACCCCGATCAAGTTCAAGCAGGTAAGTTTCAATTACATTTGTAATATGTAGAGCTTCTGTTATGAATATTATTCCATATAGTTATTCATTAGCATAAGCGCGGCTACTGAAATTTTGGTACCGTGACAACACTAGTCTGTACACGCCATTCTCACTGCTCACTGACAGGGGAAAAAACAGGTACTAGGGGCGCCAAAGGTAATATGTTAACTCCTGAGATCAATTAATAATTACATATAGTTTTTAATTAATAATTACATATAACATTGCTGTTAATTAAACTATATGTAACTTAACAGTGCTGGCTTAACTCAACACATTTGGCATTAAATGGCTTTATTCCATTTTACCCTTTTTATTAAGACTGGTATTTGGACATTTAGGCTAAATATATAGGCTAAATTTCACTGCATTATATAATAATAATAATAATAATAATAAATTATTATTCATTTCTAACATTTAAAAAGAAATAAATACATTTTTTACACAGAATTCTATAGAATTTATAGAGAATGTATAAAATAAATGTTTGGGGTCAGTAGATTTTTTTTCATATATTAATACATTTATTCGAAAATGTTAATTAAATTGATAGTAAAGATTTCAACATTTTTACAAAATCTTTCTATTCATTAAAGAATCCTAGCTTTGCCTTTTACACATTAATAATATACTGTACATTTTAAAATATAAAGTTGAAAAGTTCTTTTAAATTGTAATAAGATATCACAATATAACTGTTTTACTGTGTTTTTGATCAAATAAATGTGGCTTTGGTGAAAAAAACAAAAACAAAACATAAATCTTATTGACCCCAAACTTTTAAAGTATGAATAAATACATATAAACATATAAAATATTCAAAAAAATAGACAGAAAGAAAGACAACACAGCAACATTTAAGCAAACATTACACCAAAAAGTTCTAAATTATACAAAATAAAGCAACAGATATGAGGGTTCCAAGACTGACACTAAAAGTGACCACTTTTCCAGGCGGTGTGACTAAATTGTCAACTACAAAATTGCTCCACTCTGTGATTATGTGCTGCAGTATTCTGTTGCGTAAACAGCAAACACTCCAAAAGTGGGATGAAACAGCACTACCCAACGGACAGCACAGTGCAAACCGGTTTTGACTATAGAAACCAGGCCAATTTGTACAAAGCTACACAAACCAGTAGGAAAGTGCAGCATGAGTTGTGAGACGCGTTTAAATTAGACACAAAAATTCAGTTATAAAACCAGAAAGAGAACCAGAAATGGTTGAATGCTTAAAGAGCAGTGGTCATATGGTATTTTAAAGTGTCCTAATATTAGTGCTGTGTTCGATACGACGATGTATCGTCACAGAGATTTGACGATACGAGTATCGATACAGCTGGCCCTGAATCGATATTGTGGCACGTGTGCAGCAGTGGACCAAGCTTAATTTGCATACAAGAACAACGTTTAAAATTGAGCAGAAAAGTGCAAGGTTTCCAAAAAATGATGAATAGAGCATTATAGGTTATAACAAGGTTTAATCTGGCCGCAGAGGAATAGACTGATATAAAGAGACGGAATGCCCGAAACAGAGCTTCCCACTTGCGCAATACGGAAATATCTGCTAAGCGTGTTACTCATCTTTGTCGACCTGGCAACCATGTGCCATGTGGAGAGTGCTCTCTCTCCACTGTGGATAAACGCGCTTGCTTTCTGAAAACACCGGCTTTAGTTTTAGCTTGCAGTTTAGCGATCTCCACTTCAATATTCTATTCTCAGAAAAGTGTAATTCATCAAGTGTTCATTTATGAGAGAGAGAGAGAGAGAGAGAGAGAGGGAGAGAGAGAGGGAGAAAGAGGGGCTGTGTATGTATGAATTACCACCGTTTTACCGTTTCTACTCATCAATGAAACCTGAATAAAAATGCTTCACAGTTAAATATTAACCAGCCCAAGTTTTCTGAAGGATCATGTGACAATGAAGACTGAAAATAAATTAGCTTTGTCGTAACAAGAATAAATTTCATTTTGAAATATACTAAAATGTAAAAAAAATGTTATTGTAAATTGTAAAACATAAAAAAAGAAAGTACACCTTTAAGTATAGCTTCAACTGACCACTAACTATTTCCAAAAAAAAAAAAAGAAGCTTGACTAGTATCTATATACAATAAATTATAAGCTTGCCAGGCTACAGTTACAAAGTACGTGAATCACCCTTCGAAATAGCACCAGTGGTGCTTTTCTTGGCCATGTTCGGTCATAACAAATCAGGCTTCATCTTTGCACTCTGTGGTGTTGGACATTTACGCTAAGAATGAAAACGCTTTGAAGCCAGCTGTAAATATATGATGCCTCGATGGTCCACGAGCATCCCAAACACGCAGAAGGTGTAGCAAATCAATACAAACAACTCAATTAAGTTGAGAAGGATGTGCAAAAGGCGTCTGAGGGACATGGGGCAGATGATTCAGTTTAAGGGACATCTGAACCCTGCAGGTAAACTTCGATGACCTCGCCGATGAATACTGCAGTGCTGATGGGATAACCTGGGTTAACCTCCTCTGATCACCCACCATTACCTTCTTTCACTAACACGTGCAGAAATTTACACAGTATGGTGCCTATGGAGCCAGCAGAGAGACGAGTCGACCTAATCATTTTACAGTGGATTAAGATGATCCATGTGTTACAGAATTGATTTATTAAAATTCTGTAGCTCTGAGAGACAAGTCAAGCATACTGAGTGGAGAACGGTTCCTTTTGAAGCATTAAAAGGAAATCAGGGCTCATTAGGGTGATGCATAGAGGCCTCTTAAATGTAAAGAGGAGATGAGAATAGAATAGAACAACTCCATATTGAAAATACGATAAGGATCAGTATACAGAATACATATGCAAGTTTTTGGTGGTGCGTGTGAGAGGAACGTATGCGTGTGCGTGCCAGTATGCAGAGTGATTTGATGGAGCCGAGTCTGTTAGGTCTGTGAGCTGCTTTGTTTGACTGCTGCAGGACTCTATTTACTTTGGCTGTGTTGTTTCTGCGGCTTTGCCCTCAGGCGTGATGCCCAGGCCACGGTTTGTTTATTTTGGTGGGAATTGGAGAAGCTCTGCTCACAGCACCCAAATTAAAAACCAAGGCTTCGATGTCCCGGGGAGGCCGACGATCAGATTCTTCTTGTCGTGTCGAACACACAAACAAGTCACGCAAACTCAATAACAAACAGAGAAGACGTTTGATGAGTATTTAATGAGCACAGACATGATAAGTAAAAGGCAAATATTAAACTTAGCATCAACCTTGAGACGCTGCGCAGAAGTTTAAAAACTTAGGCCTAAATTTAGGCCTAACCCTAACCCTAAGTTACACCTAGATTTAATTCTTAGGTAAGCCAATCAGAAGTGGTCAGATAAAACAGAAGGAGACTTGTATATGACAGAGACACTCAAACCAATGGTTAATGGTGGCCTGTGATGACCTTTGATTTTGCCCACTCCATATAATAGGTTGGGAAACACAGAGAAAAAAATATATATATATTTTTGTTTTAATATTTTTTGCTTTATTTTTGCTTTCAAATGCTAGGAATATAAGTACATTTGATAAAAATGTACATTTTGATAGAATATTTATTGGTAATGCATCATTTACCTTCAGCCCACGGCCATCAATCAAGTTTGATTTTTGCCCCTATGTAGCAAAAAGTTTGGGCATCTCTGGTAAATGGTTACTATTGATTCCAAATATGCTTCAAAATATGTAATTCATTTCATTTTTCATCAGACAGTTATTTACTTTGAAGGTCGCAAACAAGCTGCAAAACTGAAAACCCTTGATGTAGAGCCAAATTGCTAAAATAACTTTGACATCAGTAATAATTTGTTTTAAAAGTATTCTTGAATTTACAGTTACATTATAGCTGTATTATAATTCCCAATTTAAAAAAAATTAAAAGGAAAAATGTTAAAAAATGTATTATTATATTAAAATATAATAAATATATAATAAACAGAAATAATTGTTAATAAACTTTTTTGTTCCTTTTTATTTAAAAAAATAAATAATTACCCACAACTGTCCTGGGCTGCATTTCCCAAAAGCATCATAAGCTTAAGTACATCGTAGACTCATTGAAACCAATGGAGCTACGATCAACTTAAGCTTACGATGCTTTTGGTAAACGCAGCCCTGACAGTTTTTGCACATACAATGTACTTTTACGATGTACTTGACTGCAATTGCATGCACCAGTGTCATCAAAGAAGTGCTAAATAAACATCGTTTCGGTCAGTGGTTTCAAAAACTATTTCAACTGAAACCAGAAATTTCATTTTATTTATCTTTTTTTTTTTTTTGCAATTTTGGCAAATATTTTTAGTTGCATCACTATTTAGCAATATCCTCTTGTTATCAACTCACTCGAAAACAATGGCATAACAAATGTGTAATGTTCTTACTGCAAACTATGGTTCACCTTCACATTAAAAGAAAACCATTTTCCATTCTTCTACCTTTCAGAACTTCTGATCCATAGACAGGGTCATTTTTAAGCAGAGCAAATTGATATGATCATTACTTGCACCAGGAGCCCCTCAGTCAAGCAACAGGTTACCTGCATTTTCTAAGCAATAATCTGTGGGCCATTATGCATCTTAAAATAGCACCGGTCTGCATTTCCACCAAAAGATCATGATGAAGCCCTACTTTAATGATTTGGAAAATCTGCTGACACCCTGCACTCACCACAGGATTGAAGCGAGGGCTGCGGCAATGTTTCTGAGAATGTACATGCTCGTATTCACACGCACAGCAGCTCTTTTCTCTGTGAAGAAAAGGGCATTCATCTCTGTCAGCTCGCTAAATACACAAAATCTCTCAAAACATTGGCATAAGTGCTGCTGGAGTTGCAGCAATTTCCATATTTCTAGCAAACCACAAGCTACATTAAAAGAGACTCTCTAAAAGCCTACTGGGAGTGAATGACAGGGATGTAATGTCCACAGTTGTGCTGTGGCAGCCCTCTACGAACACCTTGGCAATTGAATCGCCATTGGCTAGTACATTTTTTTGTTTACTCGCCAGACTGATAAATATATACATACAGATATACATATATACACACACACATACATACACACACACATATACACACACACACACGTATACACACACACACACACACACACATACATATACACACACACACATACACACACACACACATACACATACACATATACACATACACACACACATACACACACATACACACATATACATACACATACACACACACACACACACACACACATGGCTAATATTAGACATCATTTAGTCGCCAGAGTGAAGATTTAGTCGCATATGCGAGTGATTTACTCGCAATGTAGAGGGTTGTGTGGATAGATCTGCTGTTTGCACTTGCTCACAGATGCGAGACCTTCGGGCTCAGAGCTCTCCTTGAGCAGAGAAGCAATTAGACCTGATAAAGTTGTTTCTTTGTAGCATTTCAAAGGGAAACATCACTGTAGAGGCCGCTATCAATCCAGCCGTCCCTTGTCTGTGTTCAAGAGCTTGAAACTAGATTGCCTCTGTCCTCACCTTCAAACAAACTATATATACTCAGAACAGTTAACAAAAAAGAGGTTTTACAGACAAACTGCTCTCAAGGATGCAAGCAAGGAACAAAATCCAACAATGTCAAAAGACTAACCCGGCAAAAGCATAAATGTACAGTTAATTGCTTTGGCATATAGAAAAATGGCCACTCACAGTACATTCTTCTAACAGTGTTAAAAATGTTGTAAGTATAATCACTCTGTCCAAGAGATTCAAGAAGCACTTCCTTTGACACTTGCATAACTTAAAGCATAACGTTCTGATATGAACATATATTTCGTAAAATTCCGTACAATACTAATTCTAATTAAGTATGATACAATATTAATACTAAATGTTTTCAATAACTGTTGATCGGTCCATTTCACCAATGTTTTTGATTCCTTTCAAGCAAAATAATCTTATTTTAAAATTAATCACAGTTCATTTATCGTAATGCAAGTTAAAGTCATAATGAAATGGCATACAAAAGTAGCAACAGATATTTTCTTGTGAGGATTATCAAAAAATAAAATAAAAATGTAGGGTGTGGACATGATTCTATCCATTGGTTCTTGATTGGATGGAGGTCCGAATGTGAGCTTGCAGTTCACAATAAGATCAATAACATCCATTTAGAAAATAGATGAATTTTCATTGAATGCCATCTTTCATAGGGAAATCAACACTACTTTAGTAACGCCATATCAACACAATAAAACTCCTCCCATCATAATCAACAAAGCTGTCAGTGTGACTTCAGAAGCTGTTGATTTTTCTGAACAATGTATTTTTGTCATGTCACTAGCTTTAAGTGTTGATTAGGTGTTACGCACACTCTTTTGCGTTTATGTTCTGTCACCACTGAATCTCACCAAACTTGCAGAATCCATCACCAGTCCTCGTTTTGGTACCTCATAATTTACGAACTAAGCATGATTTACACATCATATTCAGACAAGCAAGATGCACAGTCTGGCAAGTCAAAGCACACAAATAATTTTCATCTTCTTAGTCAGTCATCAAAGTACAGACTACAGAGAGGACAGGAAATAATAGTGAAGAAGAACACAAAGCATTACATGCATCAACTGCTAGTGGTTCTTAAATCCTTTTTGACCTCAAGGCCTACTAGTGTCTACAATAGTATTTGGCTCCATGACTTTCATTCAGGATTCACTGGATTCAAAGGTTTTTAACAATGCTTTTTACTCACAATTTCTACCTAATAACTTATTTTAGAGCTTAACATAACTAGAAAAATGTACACTATTGTTCAAAGTTTTTAAAAAAAAACATTTTAATACTTTTATTCAGCATGGACGCATTAAATTGATCAAAAGTAACAGTGACAGTAAAGACATTTATAATGTCACAAAAGACATCAATTTCAAATCAATTCTGTTATTTTGAACTTTCTATTTGTCAAAGAATCCTACAAAAAAATAAGCAGTTTCCACAAAAATATTAAGCAGCACAACTGTTCTCAACTTTGATAATAATAATAAATGCACCAAATCAGCATGTCAGAATGATTTCTGAAGGATCATGTGACACTGAAGACTGGGGTATTGGCTGCTGAAAATTCAGCTTTGCGATCACAGGAATTAAATATTGCCACCATGAAAGTACCTTAAAGGTGTTCTAAATATCCTAAATGGTGAAATAATGACAATTTTTCTTCTAATCCTTTCAGCTAATCCTTATTATATCTCAAAGATGTGTTCAAACACAAGCATAACAGTTCTACCAGTTTGAAGTATAACTGAATGATGAACCGAGAACTCTCTATCCTCCTGATGGCATTTTAGTGTAAAACACAACTGCTCTTCCTTCGCACTCATTCACCTCAGTCGATATCCATCAACGCCCTGTATATTCCTGTGAAACTACTGTAAAACACGCAAGATGTAAGTGAAGTACGGCTGCTAAAACGAGTCATTACCATGTAGAGCTGTGAGCTCATTCAACAGTCAGTCATATAATTCCGTTAAATCCGTGATGTCACACTTCTAAAGACTCTTTCTCTGCATGGTGCTCTCATCTAAAAAAAAAAAACCCTATACAAAAGCAGTTCTTGGAATTAAAAGAGAGAACAACGCACCAACAAAGACACAAGCTGCTCTTAAGACTTTGAGCAGACAGAGAAGAAGAGAATAAAGAGGAGGAGTGGAGATGTTAGAATGAGAACGAGTACAGCAGATGAAGCCACGGGGAGTGCTGATTGCAGAATTATTTTCACACCACACACGAAACCATTCTTTTCGCCCTCTGTTCTCTCTCTTCATCACATTAATAGTCCTAAAAGACATCTTTTTGTTCACCGCCTCTCATTTGATGAATACCTGCACTCCTCGTCGCTCTGTTCTTCTGCTCAAATTCCTTCTTTTTCAATGGGAATTGAGAATGGCGAGAACAAAACCAAGGTCATGGGTTTGATTCCTAATGTTTGAATGTACATGTTCAGTCCATTCAAAAAAAGCTAAATTAATGTTTTGCACTCAACAGCTAGCACAGAAGAACGGAACAGAAGCTTTTAAACGTTTTTTAAAAATGTATTTGACCTTTACACAGCGTCTTAAAGACAGAGCATTCACGGCAGGAGGAATGAAAAACACAGCGAGATGCATCATAACAGTCAAAGGTTCTTCCCTAATGCATGTTATCTTAAAAATGGCACAAAACACTGATAAAACAGGGAGACATACTGCAACAGTTAAAGACATCTAGAGCTTTTACTTTCATAGACGACAACAAGAAAAAAAAACTTTGCATAGTTGAGTTACTTAGCAAAAAAGCATCCGCCAACAGTATTGTTCTTGTTACCTAAAACTAATTTTTCATAGTTCTCCAAGTTTTCATTAATAGAAATAAGGCTGACATACATTTTTACAAGTATAAATATTAGATAAATTAAATTATTAGATAAATTAGAAATATTCCTTTGGCAACTAACTGAAATAAAAATGAAGGGAACTAAAAAAAATTAAGAACTAAAATTACTTGAACTGTTTTAAATTATTTCTGTGTTTGCAAAGCTGAATTTTCAGCAGTCATTACTCCAGTCTTCAGTGTCACATAATCCTTCAGAAATCATTCTAATATGCTGATTTGCTGCTCCGTTATTAATAATGGCTGCCTATTATTGTCAATGTTGAATGTTTTTGCTGCTTAATTTTAAATTTTTTTGTAAAAACCTGAATACATTTTTCAGGATTCTTTTATGAATAGGAAGTTCATTGAATGATATTATTTGACATATAATATTTGTAACATTATAAATGTCTTTACTGTCACATTTGATCAATTTAATGTATCCTTGCTGAATAAAAGTATTAATGAATTTAAAGAAATGTTTCTTGAGCACCAAATCAGAATATTAGAATGATTTCTAAAGGATCATGTGACACTGAAGACTGGAGTAATGACTACTGAAAATTCAGCTTTGCTATCACAGGAATAGATTACTTTTTCAGAATCAGAATCAGAAGAGCTTTATTGCAGGTATGTTTACAGATACGCGGAATTTGTTTTGGTGACAAGCTTCCATAGCACAAACAGATTGACAGTGACAAGACAAGACACAGATAATAAGAATAAAAATAGGATAAGTAAATAGGAAATAACAATACACAAAAAATATATATATTTTTAAAAAATGCACAATATACAAAATAAAACAATAGATGGTATTTGTGTGTAGAGGTGTGTTATGTACAAATGCAAGGAAATGTAAAAAGAGGTATGTGTGTTCAATAAATAAATGTATAAGCAGTGTTGTGCATTACACGTTTATTGCCAAGTTAACTGTGTTGATGAGATGGATTGCCTGAGGGAAGAAACTGTTCTTATGCCTGGCCGTTCTGGTGCTCTGTAGCGCCGACCAGATGGCAACAGTTAAAAGAGGAAATGGCCTGGACATGATGGGTCCAGAATGATTTTACCAGCCCTTTTACTCACTCTGGATGAACACAGTTGTTGGAGAGTGGGGAGGGTTGTACCAGTGATTCACTCAGCAGTCCGGACTATCCGCTACAATGTTCTAAGATCTGATTTGGTAGCTGAGCTGAACCAGACAGTTATAGAAGTGTAGAGGATGGATTCAGTGACTGCGGAGTAGAACTGTATCAGCAGCTCCTGTAGCAGGTTGAACTTCTCAGCTGGTAAAGGAAGTACAGCCTCTGTTGGGCCTTCTTGACAATGGAGTCTATGTGGAACACCCACTTCAGGTCCTGAGAGGTGGTGGTGCCCAGGAACCTGAATGACTCCTCTGTTGTTACAGTGCTGTCCATGATGGTGAATGGGGGGAGTGCAGGGGGGTTTCTCCTTGTGGCGAGGGGGGCGTGGTTCAGCGAGGTCTGCAACAGGAGAGAGCGGGGCGTAAGTAGGTCAAGTGCAAATGATAAACACCTGTGTCTCGTTTCAGTAATTGGTGTGGAGAGACTGGATAAAAGCCACCAGTATCGGGAAACAAGGGAGAGAGACTGACTGGGAACTCGAGTCACATGGGGAGGCTGTTTGCTGGAGCCGGAATTGTATGCAGATTTATATTCTGAATTATCTACTAAGTGATTGAAAGCGCAGTGGGCGCCACTTCTTTTGTTTGTGCCAGAGAGCTTCAAATAAAGCACGAGTCCCAGTCACGCCGACCCTGTCTTCTTCCTTCCACACTTTGAACCACATCACACTCCTGAAGTCCACTATCATCTCCACTGTTTTGAGTGTGTTCAGCTCCAGGTTGTTATAACTGCACCAGACAGACAGCTCTTTAACCTCCTTTCTGTAAGCAGACATGTCTCCGTCCTGGATGAGGCAGATACGTATGGTGTCACCTGCGAACTTTAGGAGCTTGACAGAGGGATTTTTAGAGGGGCTGTCGTTGGCTGGGCGATATGCTCAATTTTCATATCGTCCTATCGTCAGCCTGTGAGATCGCCGATACACGATATTATCATGCTAATTTATTTAATTACTTATTTACTTAGTTTCATTGCCGGTAAGTGAATCATCTCCAGCGTAAGGCTAAAAGCAGCCTAATGTTTTTAATATGACTGAATTTGTATTTAACATAGTGCTGGGCGGTATACCGGTTCATACCGAATACCGGTGTTTATTTTTGTTATGATATGAATTATTTAAATACCGCAATACCATATGTCGCTTAAACAACGTTCGGAACGCGACGTTCTGTGCAGTGAGCGGCAGAGAAGCACCGCAGCCGACTCGTCAATAAATGAGTACAAAACAGCGTTTCAAAGCACCTGTCGGTTACTGATTGTTTGGAATTATAAATATGAGCGTAGTTCTACATAGTAGAACGTAGTAGAGCATAAACAAACACTTTTTTTTGTTTGTTGTTTTTTTTAGTTTGTTACTCAGACGCAGGCAGAGCGCTGCATGAGACAAAAAAGTAATATAGCCAAAACAACTGCATAGCCGCTCTTTAGTGTAGATGCATGATCTACACTGTATGATGAATAAATCTCTTATACTTACATCGCAGGTACATCTGCACTTTGTTGTTTATGATGAGAGAACTCGCGAGTCAGAATTCAGTCAGTGAGTGCTGAACAACGGAACTCCGCTGTTTCCGCGATGACTCATCTGAACGCCTCTGATCGGCCATTGCATTCATAAGCTCAGCATAATTGTGTGTGATTGGTTATAACGCGCAACACTGTAAAAACGCGGAAAAAGAAATATAATGCAACAAATAAGCCCTAATATTAATTAGAACGCGGAAAAATAAATATAAGCCCTAATATTAATTAGATAGTATTACTAGCCTGATAATAATAATAATAATAATCATCTTGCTATCGTCAAAGGCATCAGCCACAGGCGATATCCCTGACTATCGTCGATAAACGATACTATCGTCTATCGGCACAACCCTAGTGTACAGGGAGAAGAGCAGTGGGGAGAGAACACATCCCTGGGGGGCACCAGTGCTGATGATGCGGGTGCTGGATGAGAATTTTCCCAGCCTTACTAGCTGCTACCTGTGTGTCAGGAAGCTGGTGATCCACTGACAGATGGAGGTGGGCACAGAGAGCTGAGTTGTTTGGAAAGGAGAAGTTTTGGGATGATGGTGTTGAAGGCTGAGCTGAAGTCCACAGACAGGATCCTCACATAAGTCTCTGGTCTGTCCAGATGTTGTAGGATATAATGCAGTCCCATGTTGACTGCATCATCCACAGACCTGTTTGCTCAGTAAGCAAACTGCAGGGGGTCCAGCAAGGGTCCGTTGATGTCCTTCAGGTGGGCCAGCAGCAGTCTTTCAAATGACTTCATGACCACAGATGTTAAAGCCACGGGTCTGTAATCATTTAATCCTGTAATTCTGGGTTTCTTTGGGATGGGGATAATGGTGGGTTTGAAGCATGAAGGGACTTCGCACAGCTCCAGTGATCTGTTGAAGATCTGTGTGAAGATGGGGGCCTGACAGAGCTGTCTGAGTTTTGCAGTGAACCACCATTTGTCATTGTTGTAAGTTAAATGAGTCCTGGTAGGGATGTACATATCCTCACAGAAACTGATGTATGATGTTACAGAATCCGTGAGCTCATCCAGATTGGTGGCAGCAGCTTCAAAAACAGTGCAGTAAAAGTAGGCATGTAAATCCCGCTTCATTAGTCCACCTTTTAACAGTCCTTATTACAGGTTTAGCTGATTTCAGTTTCTGCCTGTAGGTCGGTATAAGATGAACCAAACAGTGATCAGAGAGCCCCAAAGCTGCCCGTGGGACAGAGTGATATGCATCCTTAATTGTGGTGTAACAGTGGTCCAGTATATTACTGACTCTGGTAGGACATGTAACGTGCTGTCTCTATTTTGGCAGTTCACGGGAGAGATTTGCTTTATTAAAGACCCTGAGAATGAGTCCGGGTGTTGTTGCTCTGTTTCTGCGATCTGATCAGCCAGCTGTTGTAGCAACGTGCTCACGTGCACTTGTGGTGGAATGTAAACACTTACGAGAATGAACGAGGAAAACTCACGTGGCAAGTAGAACGGCTTACAGTTGATTCTAGATTGGGACAGCACATCTTCTTCAACACTGTCACATCTGTTCACCACCTTTCATTGATGTAGAAGCATGTCTACCGGCAGATGTAACGTGCCATCGAAATGGCTTCATTCAGCCTGGTTTCCGAAAAAACACAGAACAGCAGGGTATGAAAAGTCCTTATTTATTCGGGAGAGCAAAAGAATTGTGTCCGTTTTGTTGGGTAGAGAGCAAAGTTTCGCCAGATGGATGCTAGGCAGCGCTGTTCTAAAGCCGCACCGTCTCGCTTCCCACGCTTGCGCATCTTAAAATGCTTGAACAGCACCGCTGCTCCGCCAACTAAAAAACACCACTGACTGACCATTGCAAACTCCTATAAAAACACACTTCTTCAGCGAGTGTCCATTATAAAACACTTGCCAGACATGCGACCATACTTAATTGTGCTTGTGCAAAAAGCTATCAAAGAGCGTTTTAATGTTTGCACATTAATAATAACGGACTCACATGTCTAATAGTGTACAATTGTCGTATGTCACTGTAATCGTCTTTACCTCTATTACAATCATCATCCATCTAAACTTTACTGGTGAGATACTGCTTAGCTTTATTCAGCGCAAACAGACTAGTCCTGACTTCATATTTCTTATTAATATAGGTATGTTTGTTCCCACCAATCGCTGCACAAGTTAAGTTTACATATGATCACGAAAGCACGTTATTGCTAGCCCTCCCTGAACTCTTAAAGATTGCATTGCAGTGCCTGCAGTTCGGACAAAAAAATCTTTGTAAGGAAGTCTATGAGAAAAGTCAGAGCGATTCTCAGCCAGAGTGAAATCGCCCAAAAAGGGTCGGCCTCGGTACTCTACAGCAGTGTTTCCCAACCTTTTTTTAGTCGCGGCACCCTTTGGAAATTTTAACCAACTTGTGGCGCCCTACAAAATTTATGTTTTTTTTTACCAATTATCCAAATAATGTTTAGTCCTAGAAAGCTCTTATTATCAGAGGACACGTGAGCATAACATAACGGTTAGCAGATCAATGAATGAGAGAGCAACGTTACCCGAGTTGCCCATATACCACACCATGTTACAACACAGTAGGGCTATTGCAGACAGAAACAATACTGTACTGCATCGATGTTTCCTGTCAGCTTGATTTTTGAGTGGACTTTGCTGTTCCGATTCGCATGAACGGTATACGAGTGGAGCGACTGAGCGGAGCGCACACGCATAGAGCGGGATAATACACAAAGCGTCGCACCACGTGAAAGTGAATCCTGAGCGGTGAACTAATTTTCGGCAGCCGAAATTTCAGTGCATCTCTAATTATTGGCGACATCAGAAATGGATATTATATAATAGATGCTTTTTCGAACATTTTAGCAATTAAAAAATATTTAAAAAATGATTTTTTTAAACGGCACCCCTGCTCTCGACAGACAGCACCCCGGTTGGGAAACACTGCTCTACAGAACGTGACTTGACGATGATTGGACTATATATCCAGAGGCAGAACAAACAGTCTAGAACAGTGACACAGCTGTGGTTGAATGTGATAGAAAAAAAAAATCCGTCCCTTTCGCACTTCGGTGGTGTGTCGTCCTATCGCCCTAATGAAGAAACCACCCTGGTGCAAATTTGGCCTTTAACTTTGTTTAAATGTTGTTTAGGTGTTTTAGTGACCTAGTCTAGAGGCATTTACTCACAAAGCTAATAAAATGTTTAGAATAATACAAAAAAGGGTATTAAAAATAGCAACAACAAAAAAAAAAGAAAGAGTACAAATATTTATGCAGCAAGTTTTTGACATGAATTTACTCCACAAAAGTAATTAGAACAGGATCTTATTCCATTAATGAGAGTTACATTATTTAGTTATTTATTTACTAATAAAATATGCTTAACTGTCCTGACAATAAACAAGGCTAAAAATCTTAAATGGCGAAAAAGCATTTTATGCTGAATTCAACTTTTAAAAAATTTATAATAAATAAGAATAAATACAAATAATAATAACTGTATACACAAAGTAATAAGCATGCAATGTTTTTCATATTCCAGAAATGAGAATTACATTATTTAATTATTTATTTATTCATTCAGTTATTTATTTACTGCATTTCAGTAATAAGAATTTAGGGGTAAAATGTGTTTAATTGTCCTGAAAATTATATCACAAAGCACAAAATCCTGATGTGCTTCCTAATAACAGGCTTAATTTTGTTCTTGCAAAATATAGTTTCTTATTTTTTTTCCCTTTTGAATTAGGGATGAAATATGACCTGAACATTTCTTTGTGATATTTACCCATAAATCTATGGCTCTATAGTTTGCCCAGCTGCCCAATGACACTGCCGTTTTACAGCCAGTGAGGAGAGACAGTTTAACATTACACAAGGGGAGACGATGGAAAAAGCCTGACTCTTCTGAACCACAGCCCAATAACACTTCCACTTAACTGTGTGACAGCACTTCCCTCTACAGGCTGAAGAGCTTTATGGCACCCATCATGAATAACCCATGTTCCCCAGACACATCCTGTGGTTTTTAGGGATTTAAAGAGGTTGGACCTTACAAATAGAGGCCTGGTGTGACACTCCAACATCCTTAGCAAAAGAAAACATCTGATTAGGTGCACAACAAAAATGGGACTTTAGGGCTCCTTTAAGAAACTAAGCATCATCTCATACCGTATTGCTGATAGTGATTCGCAATTGAAAATTCACAGTAACTTAATCCAACAATCGGCTTCCTTTTCACCTAAATCAACACAGGCTTCAAATCTTTGTCCCTCAAATTGAAGGTCGCTGATCAAATTAGATCTATTGATTCCTACATCTCCACACAAAACATCGGTTTTGTCATAACACCCCTCTATTAGAGTCGGGCCAGAGGGAGAGTCCCGCTTTAATTCTATCTTCATTCCTCTATAAACACTCGCCCTGTTTTTGAGTTTTTCTCTGAGGCGTATATTAAAACAGATCCATCATGTCTGACAGACCTTATGTGATCTCACGGTCTCTCTTCTGTGCTGCTGCCGCTCCTGGGGTTTCACAGAAAAGCAGACGTTTTATTCGGCTTCAACACTGACAATGGTGGAAATTAGCACATCACAATTTCATAAACAAGAACCTCTCACTCTGTGTTAGATGGCAGAAAATGAATTAGCCAGGCTAATTAGTGAATAACACTGGGGAACAAGCAAGATCAAAAATGAACTCTTCTCAAGCACAGAATGCAAGTAACATCTGACTTTGGGAAGTAAATAATCAAGTAACTCGCTAGTGGTAGGTGTCTTTATGAGGACTACAAGATAATAAATGGTTCAAGCCTAATTATAATGTCCCTTGCTGATGCAAGAGATTCAAAACAAAAGATATACAAATAGTCTAATGAAACAACATTAGCACCTTTTTTTCCTCCCCAGAAATCCATTCGGCAACACATACACTCGTTCAAAAGTTTGGGGTTGGTAAGATTTTTTTTCCCTATGCTCACCAAGGGTAAAACAGTAAAAACAGTAACACTGTAAAATATTATTACAATTTAAAATATTAGAATTTTCAGCAGCCATTACTCCAGTCTTCAGTGTCACTTCAGAAATCATTCTAATATGCCGATTTTGTGCTCAAGATACATTTCTTATTATTATCAATGTTTAAAACAGTTAAACTATATTTTAAGAGACCTTTCAGGATTCTTTGATGAATAGAAAGTTGTTTCATAATGAATGAACTTTACACAGTTATTGAATAAAATGTTATGAAAGTCATGAAAAATCATAGACATCTCTATAGTGAATACATTTTTTAGTTATGCTCTAAATATAGCATTTAATATTTTATATTGTGCATAAAACTGTTGTGCAACTTTCTAACCACAGAAATGTTTGATTTGTTAGCAAATTCTCTTGAGCCAGGTCATTTCAATGAACCAGTCACAAAATGTTTGTGAACCAGTTCACAAAACGAATTCATTACCAAATCAGTTAGAATCAAAATTATTTTTAAAAAGCTTATCCAGTAATCACAAATTACTCAAAAAAATCTTTACAATTCATGCATCAAACAGTGTTGGGACCCTGAATTTAACCCCTTTAATAAACCTAATACAAAATACAGTTTCATGGTGTGTAAATTCTCTTAATTTGCTTGCCACGGGCAGCTGTGGCAAAAACAGGGCATTGCGATCATGAACCGTCAATTAGATAGCAAAAAAAAATCCAAATGGATGACAGAAAGGCAAGAGGGAGACCATTTTCAATACAATATGCAGAGCCACACAGCAGTTGGGGGAGAACATGTAATAAAACACAAAGGCACAGCGAGTAGCTGGAAATGGAGTGTTCTGCAGACATTAACCACGGCCTCCACAGTCTGTGACTCAGAGTGGACATTTTCAAGAACTTTTATTTCTATTTGGTGGATCTAAGAGCCCATAATAGGAGATTTAAGTGAATTACTGTGGTGCCAGGCATGCAGACCAAAGTGTGTGTGTGTGTGTGTGTGTGTGTGTGTGTGTGTGTGTGTGTGTGTGTGTGTAGTCTTCTGGATAGCAATACAGTAAATTCACAGCCTCAGATGGGCCTTTATTGGGCTTGCTGAGTGAGGCCAGAACATGTCTATCATCTCCAATAAACTCTGCTGGGTTCAGTTTGTGCTGTGTGCTGCCAGCACTGATACTTCAAACCTGAGAGTTTCAGCACAACTTATAAGTTGAGCTGTAACAAAGATAAAAAAAAAAAAATTTTAAAAAAAGAGTCTGTCCTTAAGGTGTGCCCCCAGGGTCAGGGTGATTGCTATCATTATAGCAGAAAATGAAAAATAGATTGTTTAAATGGCATAATGGAAAGAATGGGTTTATTTGTAGTGCATCCAAAAATAACCACTGAAATAAGGCTGAATTAAACAGATTTTATTCAGTGGTCAGTAGGGATGAAACGATTAACCGCAAGCCGGTCGAAAATCGATTCAAATATGTGACGATACAAATCGGTCGAGATGCCAAACAAATCGCGATACAATTGGAGTAGGCATTTATATGAATGTATCTCTGAGGGGAACTGACTATCTTTAGAAAAGTTTACGTGGTATTTTCTTTTCATCTTGCCTCTGAACAGTGTATATTAAAGTAGTGTTCATAAGTGCAGCTCTGCTTTGTTTACAGCGGTAACCAAGGAGACACTGTCATTGCTGTTCATAAGCGCCACCTGCTGTCAGAGAGTGAATCTGCTTCTCATTCAGCTCGTCTGCTGTTTCGTTCAGATATGTTTTATGTAGTATAGTTTCACAAAACTAAAGTCAGACCATTCTGTTTTTGCTTCAAATTTCGAAATGATACATTCTAATTTAGATTAAAAACTACTCATGCTGCATGTATGCAGCATCTTTGTTTGGATCATGATTAAAATACAGTGGTTGCCTCTAATTTTAAATGGAAAGAGCACAGACAAAGCCTTAGTTTGTTCATATTAAGAGATTTCTTTTATTTGCGTAACTTATTGTTTGATTTGGGGTTTGTTTTAAAATTTCAATTTAGTTTTGTTATATTTCAATTTCACAAAGAAACGTGCAGCAATAGCCTAATAAAACGACACCTTTTCATTTACTGTATAATGTCTTCAATCTCATTTTGTTAAAAAAAATCGTGAGTAAATCGAATCGTGAAATCAAAATCGTGAATCGAATCGAATAGTGAGTGGAGTGAATCGTTACATCCCTAGTGGTGAGGATTTTTTCGATGACTCTTTCTGCAGGTTACATCGATAAACTAGTAGGTGGCGACAAGTGACTGTCATCCGTGAGCGAGTCATTCCCTCAAACTCTTTCTTCAAAAACACTGACTTATTCAGGAACTAACAAACAGGGTTATTATCATTAACTAAAACTATTAAAAAAAAAAATTTTCATTCCTCGAAACAAAATAAACATTAACTGAAATTAAGTAAAATAAAATATAAAAAAAAATTATTTCAGCTAGTTCCCAAGGCAACATTTCTTTGAAGTACTGAAATAACTAAAACTAAAACTTAATGAAAACTACATACCTTAAAAAAATATGTAAATAAATAAATGACAAAACACAATGAAATTACTAAAAATTAAATTTAAATGATAACAGAAAATATAAAAATAAAATCTAATTCAAAATAATAACAAAAATATAATAGTATATCAATAATACTAAACTAACATTGCTACAAGTCTGTTTCGATGAGTCACTGAATCACTTACTAGACTGATTTCATTGGTGGAGTCAAAACAGGTTGGCAAAATTGTGTCTAAAATACATTTTATAAATACACTATTTTTTGACTGAACAAGTTTATTGAACAGTTGTAAAAAGTTGTAAAATTTTGAAAATTGTGCTTAAATATGTCTGAAATGTAAAGCAATCTAGTTGGTTAATACGAGCATTTACTGAAATTGCAAGAATGACTTGTTTATATATTCATATAGTTTATTTTTCTAATATATATTATATCTATTTTTGTTTGTTACATTTTTTAACACATTTTTGTTGAGCCCTGGATGTGTTAAACTTACAGTACTGACCCCTGTTTCCATAAATACTCCATCTAGACCAGTGTTTCCCAACCGGGGTGCCGTCTGTCGAGAGCAGGGGTGCCGTGTAAAAAATCCTTTTTTAATATTTTTAAATTGCTAAAATTTTCAAAAAACATCTATTATATAATATCCATTTCTGATGTTGCAAATAATTAGAAATGCACCGAAATTCCGGCTGCCGAAAATTAGTTCACCGCTCAGGATTCACTTTCACGTGGTGTGACGCTCTGCGTATTATCCCGCTCTATGCGTGTGTGCTCGACTAAAAAAAGGTTGGGAAACACTGATCTAGACAACAAGACTGACACTGGACAAAAGCTGAACAGGGCCTAAGTTGTCACTTTAAAGAGGTCACCTCTCTGCATGGAATAGGGCATGAAGATAAGACGACTTCTGAATGGATAGCACCCTTAGTCAAGCATGAAAAGGTGTTGCATCATGTAATAACACTAAATATCATCAGTCAGTGAGAAATGTGTCACCCTACCTCATTGAAGAGCACTCGACCGCTCTGGCCCTGCGTGCCACTGACAGAGTGTGAGCCGCTCTTCCATGTGCGCCCGAAGAAGAGCTGGTGACCCGAGTCAAAGAGGGTCACACGCAGCTGATACTGGAGTGATGGCGGTGACTCTGACTGTTGTCATGCCAACCACAGGAAGAAAAGGAGAAAAAAAGGAAAACAAAAAATGTTATCTCTGTAGTTGTGGGTATCTTATGGGTAGTTGACATAAGATTTCAAGCAGTGACAGTGTGCTGCAGTGTGACACGATATAATTCATCTAAAACATTTAACAATACAATTTTTATGACCTATTTATATACTGTATTACACCCACTGCTCCGGGTGTGTGTTCATGTTTTGTGTGTGTGTGCACTTTGGATGGGATAAATGCAGTGCACTAATTCCGAGTATGGGTCACCATACTTGGCCACATGTCACTTCACTTCAAAAGGAAAGAACATTTTATGATGAACACACACACTTCTGTGATATGCACAAGTACATTTTGTTCATTTCATACAAAGATGAAATCACGTCACTTATATATATATTTAAAACTTTATGCAATATAAATATAAAGATATTTTTTATGAATAATTAATAATTCTGTGTGCATCTATATATTATTTATTTATTACTAATAAATATTGGTTTTATAGTCTAGAATTCATTATATATACTGATTATATATAACTTTATGTAACAAATATATAACTTATTATTTATTGATAATTAATATATTGATAATTAATACATATTAGTGTGTGTATATATCATTTATGACTAATACATATTTTTATAGTTTAGAATTTCATTATATATACTGATTATATAAAAAAATTATATAATATTAATATAATATATATTATTTGTTGTTAATATAATTATGTGTGATATTTAATACTAAGAAATATTTATTTTATATTCTAGAATTTCATTATAAAAACAGATTATATGCTATTATATTTATATTATATTGTGTTGGATGGATGGATGGATGGATGGATGGATAGATAGATAGATAAATAAATAAATCAATTAATACTTATCACATATTTCATTATATATTTTTAGCAAAGGCAAATTGATATAAAACTTAAATTAATATTAATCCTTAATTTCATCCATGTTTTCTTTCCTGTAAAATTGGAAATATGAAATATGAAAATGTCTGAAACATGTTTTGTTGGGCTTAAGGATACACTTGATGGTTAAAATGTGAAAATATGAGAAATTATGACTAGTGACATGATCTAACAATACATTTAGATTTTTACATAACATGAATCTGAATTAAACATCCACCTGTTTTATGTGAAGTCCATCGATCTGTTTGAAGACCAGCTGCAGACCTTGAGAAGATCCTGAAGCTTGTCTGGCTGTTTGACTGTGAGGCGGGATCACGCGGTTTCTCTCGAAAGTGTTTTTCCAGTCTGACATGTGCGAGCTTTCTTCACTAACGTTACTATCAATCTAAGTTACCAGGGAACGTCTTTAAAGCGGTCGGTCAGTTGAGCGTTAATGTTCCCTGGCAAGCATCACTGAAAACGTCTAAAAGCTTCCCAGGTTGTTAAATCATTCCCGCAGGCGAAGTGAAGCGCTTGTTACTTAATTAAAATCAAATGCGGAATATTGACCAAATGCGACGCTAAATCACGCAGAGACTCTTTTTGTAGGCTGCTCATTCATTTCAGTCTCTGCAGTCAACAGCAGTTTGACTCGTTCTCTTTCTTTTCTCCTACTAACGGTTCCGTCGCTTGTAAGTTAACTAGGCTAATTTTACAGAATGACTAGTTCTGACATTTTTGACACGCTCTACGCACTGTTGTTTTCATAATCATAATACACGTAATGAAAATGTCAGGAAGGGATTCTCTCTGTAGTGGTTGCCATAGCGTCTGATAGCCGTTGCCAGGGTGAATTAAAGAGAGTTTTGGCGCTTTCCTGCAGGAGAAAAGTGCAGGGCTGATTTATACCGCCACCGTGTGGCTCGGTGGTGAATCTAAGCTCTGACTGGCACTGCTTAATCAGTTTTTGTTAGTCTATGGGTTTTTTTTACCAAGGAGAATTCTGAAACCGTCGTGATTTAAAAGAATAATAATAATAATAATAATAATAAAGATATAAAAATAAGAATAAGAAAGTTGCTAAAACAACAAAGGTTAACCGATTCGCACGTAGTATGCAAAAGTTGTAGTCCTTGTGCATTCACATTTGACAGTGTGCAAATTGTGTTGTGGAAAATGTGAAAGTCTATCGAAGTACTGTTAACCACATATCTTATTTTATTCATAAACTGACAATCCTATTTAACACCCAAGCGAAATGCCTGAGGAAACCAAAATGCTGATTCTCGGGGTTTTGGAATACAAAATGAACCACTCTATTACATTCTCATTTTTAGCATTAAATGATTAAAACATATATTACTATTATGCTTTTTATTTTTTATTGTATATTTTGTTTTATTGTTCATTACATAACCGTGTTATTTTCATTTTCATCCACGAGGTGGCAACGCGCGTCGTGTCGTTGTTTTGAACGCTCGTGCAGACACAGGGCGGAAGAGAAACTTTAGCATTTGCGGAAAACAAAATATGCACAAAATAACAAACCCCAAGCTGTTTAAGATCAGAAGGGCCAACCAGGCCAAAAAATACGGAATTGCAGCTGTTACCCTGAAGGAGCTGATTAAAAAAGCATGCCATTTACTAAAGGTATAATAAAATGCATTTTCATGTGTTTTTTATTATTATGGAGAGAGTTACTTTAATCTACAAAGCTCTTGGATGCAGCTGCTGTCAGACATTCATAATTCACATTTTATCCACAGGTATCCAGCTCCGGAGGCCAGGTCTGCTTATACGAGGACGGGACAGTAGTTACCGAAGAGTATTTTCAAAATCTTCCCCATAACACGGAACTTGTTCTTCTGCCTGAGGGACAGAGCTGGAATGGACGTGAGTGAATTCATTGACTGACAGTTAGCCTGAAACTGGAAAACACTGCCTGAACATAATAAACAATAATATTGTGATCAGTTATAAATAATGGAACGAATCAGATTGCTTTGGCTTTTCATTTTCTACAGTTGTGCATGAAATAAACCAAGTCCTGGGTTTGGACAGAGACGCAGACCTTCTGATCAGTGCAGCGAAGGATCTTCTGGCAGATGAACGTTCTCCCAAACGGCGCAGAATACTGGGAGACCTTCTGAGGAACCTGAGGGACAGTTCAGAGGTGGAGAGCAGAGAAGATGATAAGGACTGGTTTCAAGGTAATGAGGGGAAAGAACATAATATGCAGGCATTTACTGTATGTATACTGTAACTGATTCTTCTGAGGCAACATTAAAGGGGTCTTATTATGCTTTTTCACTTGTTCAACTTTAGTTAGTCTGTAATGTTGCTGTTTGAGCATAAAAAAGATCTGTAAAGTTACAAAGCTCAAAGTCCAATTCAAAAGGAGATATTTTATTTAACAGAAATCACTTTTCAAAAACTACAACGAACGAACGCATATTTTCCGGGATTTGTGATATCACAAATATCGACGAATGGGACGAGACCTGGTTGAGCTGCACTAAAGAAGGCAACGAGTGTTATCACTATGTCGGAGACACGCTAGCTTTCCCAAAACAGACGAACTTAGAGGGGTTACAATCATCCAGGTTTAAATCGAGCTCAAATTGATTTGATTTTGACGCAATATTTACACTGAAGCTCGCAGGCGGCTATGGTAAGGGGCATGACATTTCCCGACCAGGTGCCGAGTGCTGCCAGTCACAACACACACTGGCCCAGCTAACCAATCACAGCACATTTCGTATTTCAGAAGGCGGGCCTTCATTTGATACAGGAACTATTCGAGCCGTTCATGCCAGACTGGGAAGAGAGGTGTTGTAATAATGTAAAATATGTGAAAAATAATGTGTTTTTCGAACAACCTAGTATGAGAGAGCCTGTTCTAGTACACCCCCAAAACAAAATCAAGACTTTGTAAAAGAGCATAATAGGACCCCTTTAATACATATACACATTTTCAAAAATGTTTTCATACATACTTTAAGATGTGTTGTTGTTTTAAGCATGAATGCTATGATTGGTATGTTTTTGGGGTACTCGATTTGACCCAAACCTAACCCGAACTATTTCACATTTCTTATTATATAAAAATGTAATCTTAAAAAAAAAAAAAGAAAAAGACAAGATACTGTAATTTTTATAGATAACATTATTAGGCTGTATTATTGGCTATTGTATTATTAAATATTATAACTCACAAAGAACATGTCACCTAGAATTGTAGGGGAAATGTTCTTAATTGTCAAACTAATTTCACACGGTTAATAATTATCAAAATTGGTTTCATTTTAAAAATATAAATCTATCATTTATTTGCATATATATGTACAAATAAATTAGATATGTTATGATACTTTTATATTTTTAAATATTCATATAAATAATACAAATATGAAAATATGACCGTATACAGTATTTCAGATATTGAAATGTGTTGCATATGTGCACGTTTTCTCACATTTCTCATGTCTGTATGTCAGGTATTGATGCCCGGTTTAAAACCAAGTCTGCTTACATGAAGTATAACTGTGAGAGCAGAATCCGAGGATATTTGAAAGAGGTGTGACAAACAGCTCTCAGTTCTGCTTTAGATGTTAGTTTTTGAATTATTGAAGATATTTATTACATTTAGTGGAGTTTATCATTCATTTCATGCAGCACAGGAGACCTGTCGTTATTCTGAAGGAGATGTATTGTTCACTGTCTGTAGGTTGATGGATATACACGGTCTATTCCAAATGCCAAGACAAAAAGTGAATATAAAAAGGTGGTGGAGATCCTGGCAGAGAAACTGAAAGCTGCACGGTATAATGGCACCTATTTTGACAGATCGGAGAGGGACGTCCACAGGCTCTGCACTGAAGAGGGCTGGTTCACCTGCCAGGTGCTGTCATTTAGTCATTTCTAATGAGTCTCATTAGTTCAGTCTCTTGTCATTTTTCTTTGAAGGAAAATAATGAAACATAAAAATGTAAAACATCTCTCATTAACTGCTTTGTCACAGTGGTACAGTAGTTTTTATTTGTATACGAATATAAAAGACTTTTGTGCTAACAGGGTGCCTTTGATGAGAACAACTGCACATTTCTTCACTCAATAAACCCATACGGGAACCGTGAGAGCAGAATTCTCTTCAGCACCTGGAATCTGGACCACCTGTGAGTAGTAAATCTTAAATGTAAATGATTATTAAAAAAACATTTAAGTGCACTTAAATCTTGATGTACATTTTAATATCAAAATATCAGTATTTAGCACGTCTGATAAGGAATAACATTCTGAAATCAAAATGTGTTTTTCAGGATAGAAAAGAAGAGGGCCATCATCCCCACACTCGCTGAGGCGCTGAAGGGCAATAAGAGCGGCGATATAAATGTGGATTATTTCTACAAACTGTTGTTCACAAGGGAGAATCTCAAGCTGGTTCACATCGTCTGCCATAAGAAAGGAGCCCATGAGCTCAGCTGTGACTCCAGAAAAATCTACAAACGGGTCAGGAGGACTGTGAAATGAAATAATCCTCTTATGAATTCTGCAGCTTAGTGTGAAAGTTTCAACTTTAGTGAATCACAAGCACTGATGCAAGTTCTGAGATGCTCAGGGCCATTTTATCTTATTATGGGGTTATATTGTGCTTTAGGTATAGACATTTTTAATTGTAACTTTTAGTTTGTTATACACCAAATTTTGTTCCAAAACATTTGTGACCCTGGACCACAAAACCAGTCTTGTGTCAATTTTTCAAAATGATGTATGGTTTGTTAGGATAGGACAATATTTGGTCGAGATACAACTATTTGAAGATCTGGAATCTGAGAGTGCAAAAAAATCTAAATATTGAGAAAATCGCCTTTAAAGTTGTCCAAATGAAGTCCTTAGCAATGCATATTACTAATCAAAAATTAAGTTTTAATATATTTACGGTAGGAAATTTACAAAATATCTTCATGAAACATGATCTTTACTTAATATCCTAATGATTTTTGGCATAAAAGAAAAATCTATAATTTTGACCCATACAATGTATTTTTTGCTATTGCTACAAATATACCCCAGCGACTTAAGACTGGTTTTGTGGTCCAGGGTCACATTTGTTTAAATTATGTGAATAACATTTTTACAGGGTTTCATAACTGACTGATTTTATATTTTTTTATTTCAATTTTTACTGGTTTATTAAGAACTAAATATCTTTGAAAACAGTCTCTATTTGAATCATGAAGCATGTTTGGGAACAGGATATCTTGTACAGCTAATGTTTGTAGTACTTTCAACAACAAACAATAGCCTTATTTACTGTACAAAATATACTCAAGACTTCTGTGACAAAAATAATGTTTTCAAAAATTACACCAAACAAGGTTAAATATGAAAAAAGTTGAATAAAAAAATTAATAAAATGTAGAGACGTATACACATGCATATACATATAAAACACAAAAGTTGATTTCCAAAGCTGTTAGTGAGGTTTATTTTCTCTGGACGGAGTATTTTACCTTTCATATGATAATTCACAGAAGATTTGATATTAAATAAGTTTACATGTCATGTGCATACAAAGCATTTGGTAGCAAAAAAAATAAATCAGCACTTGGTTTATCACTTCAATAGAAAAATATAAACTTCAAAATCACACTTTCTACAATTTTTACCTCATACAATTTGTACATAGTAGCAAAGAAACTACATTTTAAAATGTTACATCTTTGAGCCACTTGTTCAAGTTAGTGCAAATCCTGTCAAATAAGATGCAAATCATATACAGACAAATCCAATTCTTGGTGAAGCCACATGCATAATACAGATAAAACCCTCTTAATTTGAGATACTAACCTTTAAAAAAATCTTTACATCATAAGCCTATCAAAGAACATAAGATGTCAAAATAGCTACATGCTTTAATTTTCAATTATACAGCACCAAATCTGAAGTATTAAGTGTTTTTTCCAAAACAAATCTATTCATTCTCAACAGAGAATGTTTAAAAGTGCCAAATTCAGAATGTCCAAGCTAATGTTCAAATTGCTTTCAAAGTCTGAACAGCAAATTTGAGGCACTTGACTGATAAAACGATATTTGTTTATTTCAGAGCACATTAGTAAGGACAAATGGTAGAAAACCCAGTGTACAGAAAGTTATAGAAATTATTTAGCTTTCTTTCAGTGGAAACCCCAATCACATGATGGTTTTAGCCTGAAGTCTAGCACCTCTTACTGTACATTCCTTTAGTGTGGCACATATATAGTAAGTTTATAATTAGGGATGCCCTAACATTTTTGCCGTTGTTGTTGTACCTCATTAAATTTGCATAAGACAAAAATTACCACATTACTGATAAATCGACAGTGCATCTCAGTGTAGCTCAAACATTATTTAAGAAGGCTCTTGGAATAAAATAGCTTCCTTTAAAACAATCAAATCCATTTTACCATCATAAAACTCCTTCCATGTCAATGGCATACAGTTTGAGTGACTCTGTGAGAGGAATTGTGTCCTCATAGCTGCTCGTCTTCACTGTCCTCTTTGGCATAGTAATGCATGCTCCTGTACTCTCTCCGACTCATTCTCTTGCTTCCTGGGGTTCTGCGTGGGTAATTCTGAAACAAATCAGGTCAGAATGTTTTAAAACAAAGCCACATTAAGACGTTAAAACTGCATTAATGACAGTGTCTGTTGAGTGCATGCATTATGAAATCAGCCAGACACCTGCTGCGTTTTGACACCCTATTGAGCATTAACAGACCTTCACTCCAATAATCCTACATGGTCATGTATTAATCTCAATATTTTAGGATCACTGTGTGTAAACAAAGCCATCTGGCTGCATGTTATTCATCTGCAAAGCTCAACTTAGATCAGGGTTATGTTACTGGGCCAAAGAGCCATGAAAGTTCACATCCTGCACGGGCCATCAACTGATATTTAACAACAATAAATTGACGTTTCTTATTTTTACTTTTAATTATGCTACTATGAAATCTACAATTTTATATATTTTTCCTTCTTTATTACTATTATTGTATACACACACCAGATAGATAGATAGATATTTACTTTCCTTTTAACAATTAAATTTTCCTTTTTTTCTTTCATATACTAAACTGGGCAAAGAGTTCCTTAACTGACATGTATTATAATAGTGATTTATGAGACTTTTATTATTTTTAATTAATAAAAAAAAACTTTTTATTCTATGCACCGATTTAATGTCACAGACGGCAAACTGATCACGTGACTATTTCCACCAGACATGTAAAAAATGCTCACATTAAATCAACACCGTTTGCATTTGAAATTATAGTTACAAAAATACATAATTTATTTTTAGAATTTTGAAAGTCAAACGAAAATGCTGATCGCACATGTTAGCTCTGAATTCAATTCAAACCAGCGCTATTTTGCTGCATTTATGCTCTAATACCCAATCATGACAACACATTAGGAGTTCAATCACTTGACCTGCCAGTGGTTGGCAGTCCACTATCAGGAACCATTGATTTATCGCAGATTTATGTGTTTTGCTCCAGAAATTTTATTTATATTATATATATAGTTGGAAGATTTATGTTCATATGACTTTATTCTTTTAAATGATCGACGTTTTATGGAGTGATATGGAACGTGTTAAATTTGGAGCTAAAAGTGACTGGCTGCTCTGAAGCAGGAGTAACCTCCAGTCGGGATCACGGCCATTTGAGCACTTTATTCAGGATAAACCTCCCTTAAATGTCGATGATACAAAAGAGTATATTCATAAGAATACATTAATAACAATAGAACAATGAATTTCATTGCAGTAAGAGTTGCAGGGAAACCGTTAAACCTGCAGCTTAATAGTGGCAGTAACCCACCAGTCAGGATCACGGCCATTAGATAAGCCTCCTTAAAACATATATCATACTAAAGAATAGATTCAAAAGAACATACACAATAATAAAAATTATTCATTTCCTTGCAACAGGAGTGGTGGGGAACACATAGCCTAGGCATACTCGTAGCTTAATAAAGGCTGGCTCGAGAAAGCGGTCAGAGGAAGACATGAACGCAAATAAATATATTCATTTATTCAAAGTAATTAAAAAGAAAACAATTTACAAATAAAATAAAATAAATGTAAACAAAATGACTTCCAAATAGGTAGATCTGTCTTCAAACAGTAGTTGCCTAACTGGCTGGAGTGGCAGACCAGCTGACCCGCCAGTGGATGGTGGCAGGTCACGTGACCTGTCAGTGGCAGCTCCTGCCAGCCAGCTGAAGACTGAACTCCCACTCGAACAACGTGTTCTGAATCGGTTTAGCTTACCTGAACAACATCCATGTTCCCAAAGAACTGCTCCACTGGGAAAATGTGATTGCTGTCCTCGTCGAAGAAAATGCTCGGGTCCTCTCGCGTTTGGGGACTGTGAATGACGGTTTGGTCCATCTTCGCCTCTGCATAGCCGCTTGTCAAAGCAGTACACTTGGCGGCAGAGTTTTCCTTACCGCGTCGATCACCCGAAGTCTTTTTACCGGGTTGAATTTTGACGTTTTCATTCATGGTCGCGCTAGATTTCTCCTCTACTTCGCCGTGAAACGGTCTCTTTGGAAGACGTTTGGCCTCCCCGCCGTCGCCTGCCATCTGCTGCGCTGCGCTCGCGATATCAGACGCCGATCTCTGCACCAAACCGCGCAGGACTCTCCTCTGCACAGCCTTCTGTGGATAAAAGACCAGTAATAAATGTATACATGTAAATAATAAAATATCAGCGCGGTTTTAGACGTGGCTGATACATCGTGAGAAACCTTGTTGTTACTGTAGCCGACAGACGGAAACCGCGGGGAGGAGATGGATGAGTAGACGCTGACACTGACCTTGACTGAACTTTTCACACCAGGCGTGTTTAAAGAGACAGTGCCGCGCACTCGCAGTCTGTGGCTCCCAACGACAATCCGAAACAAGAGAGCACTATCCTTATTAGGGACATTGTATGATCAATAATACATCCGTTTCCCCGTCACAAACTACCGAGTGAAATTTCCATTTCGTGCTCCAAGCGAGGCTCAGTCTACACGCCAAAACTGTGAACCAATCCTTAATAAATTATATTTCACACTGAACGCTGAAACTGATCGTGCATGCTTATGCTAGCAAAAAAAAAAAAAAGACTTCTCAAAAGTAAACGCTCAGAATCAAGTTATCTTACCTGCTTCGCCCTCATTGGACGTTTCGGCGTTGAAAACCGAGTGTGGAGTCCTGAGAGTGTTCATCTCCGGTGACCGCTGAAGTCCCGCCCATATCCGATAATCTGCGCCACACAGAATCACGAGATGGGAGTTGAAAACTTTACTAGGCTTTTCTGAGGCGGTGGCTGATATACCCATCAGTTAGTACCAGTCCGTTTGTACAAGTCATAACCGTTATGACCAGTGGTATAAGCGATTAAATTACATTAAATGGCAAGTTATTCATCGTAGAAATATGTCGAATTAGTCATATACTGTGTAAGACTTCCGTTATGACCAGTGGTATAAGCGATTAAATTACATGAAATACTACTAATAATAATTCATTACATTTATATAGCGCTTTTCTAGGCACTCAAAGCGCTTTACATTGTCAGGGGGTATCTCCTCATCCACCACCAGTGTGCAGCATCCACCTGGATGATGCGACGGCAGCCATAGTGCGCCAGAACGCCCACCACACACCAGCTTATTGGTGGAGAGGAGACAGAGTGATGAAGCCAATCAGTAGATAGGGGGATTGTTAGGAGGCCATGATGATCAGAGGCCAATGGGCAAATTTGGCCAGGATGCCGAGGTCAAACCTCTACTCTTTTCGAAGGACATACTGGGATTTTTAATGACCACAGAGAGTCAGGACCTCGGTTTAACGTCTCATCCGAAGAACGGGCAAGTGTACGACTTTTAATAGAACAAAAATGCTCTAAAGACATGCTAGTAGTTTTTATAGCGCAGAAAACTGATGTAAATGGCTAATAATATCATTAAAATATGCTTACATTTGGCAGGACAATCTATATTTATAATATGCAATACTGCAAATGCTGACAATCATTGACTGACCCTACCGCTTTGAACCACACTGGGGCGCTAAATACTAAAATTGTGAGTTTAGTGCTAATCAACTCCTTGACATCTTCAAGTATCTTTTTGAGTGTGCTTGTGGAAGGGACGTGAAAAGTGGGTTACATACCTCTAAAAAGACGACAAGTTTACTCAACTCCAATATTTACATACATTGAATAAGTAAGTAGTTCTCATTCAAACTCTTCTTGGGGACACTCATTGATTACGCTTGCACAGCTGTCGTGTGTAACCAGAGAGCCTATAGCAGGTAGGTGTCGTGAAGGTGGAGGACAGAGGAGGGCAGACTGCCGATTGTTTTACAGGATGACTGCCTCCTATTTTCAGCAGTTCAACGATGGAACTTGAAGCGAGAAGAACCTGTTGCGACAATTTATGACGGGACAACGGACTAAAACTTCGTCTGACGGGGAAAGTGGAGAAGACGTTTTTTTCAGCTTAATCACAATGCCTGCTTATGGACTGGTCGCTCATTTTTATATTTTCATAACACTTGGAAAATTAATTACAGCGGACCTGACTGACTTTTCATGACAAATCCGCAATGTACTACTCTCTGAGGAGCGCGTGCGTAATGGAACTCTTCTTTCGAAAGAAAAAGAATTTAAGAACTGCGGTCAGCCTGACTTTGGTTTTTGCCACTATCCTGATGCTTCAGAGGTTAATTACAGTGGACACGAATTTTAAAGATACCAAACGTTTCGACGTGAAACGCAAATGGTGTGGACCCACATGTAAAAGCATAAAGGCCGTTGAAAATTCCTCCCAATCACACGGGAATGGCGTGGCGCCGGTGGGAAGAAAACCCATGCCAACAAAATGGGACGTGAATAGTATTAAATGTCAGGAAAATTCCACGATGAAGACTCAAGCCTGGTTTCGTCGCTTGAACCCAAGGTTCCACGAATTTGTCCTGCACAGACATTGCAGATACTTCCCAATGTTGCTGAATCACCCGGAGAAGTGCAGCGGTGACGTGGATGTTCTGCTCGTGGTCAAATCGGTTATTGAAGAACATGACCGGCGAGAAGCCGTGCGACAGACCTGGGGAAAGGAGCAAGAAATCCAGGGCTTGAAAATCAAAACACTATTTCTACTAGGCACTCCAGCCACTGGCAAAGACACACGAAATTTACAAGCCCTGGTCCAATATGAAGACCGAACCTACGGGGACATCTTACAGTGGGACTTTATGGACACTTTCTTCAACCTCACTTTGAAGGAGGTGAACTTTCTGAGATGGTTCAGCATCTACTGCAGTGGAGTTCCCTTCGTCTTCAAAGGGGACGATGACGTTTTTGTCCACACCAAGAACTTAGTGGAACTAATTGGCTTTCGGGTGGAGGAGAACAGAGCGGAAAACCTCATTGTAGGAGACACCATTTTAGAAGCCAAACCGATCAGAAACCGCCAGAGTAAATATTTCATTCCCAAAGAGTTGTATGATAAACGCTATCCACCTTATTTGGGTGGGGGAGGATTTCTCATGTCCTCTCAGGTGGCCCACAGGCTCTTTGCGGTTTCTGAGAGCGTGGAGCTTTACCCCATTGATGATGTGTTTTTGGGCATGTGTCTTCAGAAGCTGAAGATCGTCCCCGAACTGCACCTGGCCTTCAGGACATTTGGGATCATTAAGCGTAAAGTGACTCGTCTGAACCGGGAGCCGTGCTTCTTCCGCAACCTCATCGTGGTGCACAAACTCGGTCCGCAGGAGCTGCTGCAAATGTGGACGCTTGTTCAAAACGAGGACTTGAACTGTGCCAGACACGTCGTAATATGAAAAGATGCGTATTTATAAAGACACTGTGAAGATGTTTTTTTCAAATGAAGCGTTTTTGTTATTTTCATTCAATGTTTTTTTTTTTTTTTGTAATTTTGTAAGGAAGGATGAAGATGATGAATATTTGTAGGCTAATAAATTACAAGTCTTTTAGTTATGGTCTTATAATACAGGGAACAAATACAACCCAAATCTATCCATTTTTGTTTATTACATAAGCCTACCAAGGCTAGCTGGCTCAATGTTTCCTCCAGTGAGTAAGTAGGCCTATATTCTAAACACATACCTTAAAGACTTGGCTAAAAAGGTGAAACCCACGGAAAAAAAACGAATAAATAAAGGGGAAAACATGCATATTGTATATTAAGGTGGACCTTTGTGACAACATGCCCCAATAGCGGAATATTTTATGACTACAAGCACGAAACAATTCACCAAATAGCAATAGGCTGATGTAAAAGGTAAGACACAAATATGTAACACCTGTTTTGGCCAACAAATAATGTAATTAATAAATTGCTTATATACACTTAAAACTCATGTAAGTTTGCCCAACCTGGAAAATGTTTCACTAAAGATCTACCTTCATTACATATTTGATTCTTGTCTTCATGTACACTCGTGTGGTTTTTATCATTTACTTTTTTAATAGCTGTTAACATGAGGTTGCAATTTTAGGAGATAATTCACACAATGTTTAGAATTTAAGGGGTTTAGAATAACACTTTTGTAATTTGACTTTTGACCAAAAAAAACAAGCTAATCTAGTAAGAAACATATAAAATGTACTTTTATGCATATTATGATGCACCAAATACTACAAGAAATTCACTAGAAGAAATTTCCTAATGACTCTTACATAGAATGGAGATTGTAGCTTTTAAGCACTGTAAAAGTATGATTAGCCTATTCTAAAAAAATTATGTGTGTTATGCTCTATATTCCACATATTCTAAAGTCATTCTGTGCCATACAGTAGCTTTGTGTGAGCAACAGTCTGAAAGTCGTTATTCACTCCTTTGGTGCTTTTGGCATCATCTTTAGTCCACATTCAACATAATTTAATGTAATTCAATTGAAATGTTCTCTATAATGTTCCGTGGAAGAAAGTAAATCGTACAAGTTTGAAATGACATGAGGGTGAGTAAATTACATTGATCTGCATCATTTCCATTTTTGGGTGAATAACATGGCATGACATACACTCAACATCATCAACCAAACATTTGTCAGATGGAGTATTTTTACAGATCAAAAAAAAAAAAGCAAGTGACATTTTCATTCAAATACATTTATTAAAACAAACAAATAAAGCTACAAAACAGATTTTAGCTTCCACTGATATCAATGCACATAGAGTTGAGAGGCATATAATTAATGTGTGGTGACACAATTCAAATTACAATCAGTATAAATCTTCAAACTCTTGTTTTGCAATGTCTTAAACTGTCTCAAGTGCAAACAAGCCTGTACAGACAACATTAAAGCTGTGAACTGTACACCTGTGAAAAATGTAAAGTGGCCAGACTAAGAATGCACATATAAAGTATTTTGTAAGTGGCCGTTAAATTAATTTAGTGTTCCCAAATGAAGCTTGTAATCATGTCCTTGAGAACTGACAATACACATTAGTGCAGCATTTTCAGGTACCTCCTCCAGATTACCATGATAGACAAAACTCTGCTGTGCTTCTTAATTTTGCTACTGTAACTAAAATAAATCCAAATTAAAGCAAACACAAAAAAGCTCTACTCCACAAAAACAATATATGATACTCTATATATTACCAGTATACAAAAATGTAAAATTTTGACTGAAAAATTAATACTATTGGGTATGTGTGTCAGTCATCTGTGCAAAAAATTGAGTGTTTTTTACAGCACTCTCTCCACTCTGAAATAATTGATTAGGTTGACTTATTTAATAAATAAGTGATATATTTAAATATTACATATCTCTGTAAAGCCACATGAGTGAATCATGTCTGCAGGGGTTGATTTATGTCAGTTATATAATGGATGTCTCAGCGGTGAGCTGTAGGAGCTACAGACAATGCATAATGTCAGCCATGACTCCAGAAGACATTCTTAAAAAGAAACGCCTCTGCTGAGATCACAATCAGTTTTAAACTGGTTTGTTTTATTGCGGTTTAACATACTGTTAAAGCCTATTGGGGTTGTACCTTTAAAAATTCCCTCCCTGGCTCACACAATAGGAAAACTAACTTTATACTTGTGTTTAATCATCACTCTATGCAAATAATTAAAAAAGTTACATTATGGCTTATTTTCAGGCACAGGATTAGCCTATTCCACTCAGAATGTCTATCATAATGTTTCATATCTTCGGTCTCAATGATTTTATAAGCATGACTGGACTAAATCATTACTTTTATAACACAATCAATAGAACAGCATAGTTCAATGCAGATCATACCCTGTGATTTAACACATCACACACTAGACAAAAAAAAGTTTAGGCGCCAACAAACAGGGCCAAGAGTTTCTCTAATACTGAAGCAAATACAAAGACCAAACATGAAATAAGAGTCTTAATAGCATCATCATCCCTTATGGCTCTTTATTCTCCCAGCAGTGACCTCGTTTATTGGCAACATCTCTGTTCCAAGTCCTGATTCTCTGAAAGCACCAAGGCAGTTCTGCGGGTTTAATTAGCCTTTGCCCTCTTCAAGAAAAACAAAATTTTTGTTAGTTTGTTACCTAAATGTTGAAACACGAGCACTGCAGGAAATTGAAGTGCATTATCGGAATCAGACACGATGAGAATCTGTCTGAAGTTTAAATCTCTTGGACAGAATTGTTTACTTTCTTTTCAAAGGCTACTTTTCACTTTTGGCTATGGTGCTAATGATACTTTAAAAACCTTTAAATATCAAAGTGCTACAATCACTAAATATTCACATACTCCACACACACACACACACACACACACTAAACAAACAAGTACAAAACAACATACAAGAATAAAATTCTCAAATAGATTAAATTAAATAGAGATAATTTACATTCATTTATGGGTAAATTTTATATCAGGTGTCAATGATAATGTGTGCTTAGAATAATGATGCCGTGTTTTATAGGAATATTTCTAAATCAGTACAGCAATAAGTGCAATAATGCATTATTTGATAACTTGATATAAAGTAGATTGTGTTTTTTCGCTATGAATCACTCATATGAGATTATTCCAGCAAAGCTACTAGAGTTAGCATTTAGCCCATGTGCTATGCCTGTTGTAGTCTGTGGGTAGAGGCCTTGCCTGGAGGAATTCTGGTGCGTCTGTTGATCCTAGAAGCAGGAGCAGGGATGCGACTGCCCCTGCCCAGCCCTCGAGTCTTGGACTCGGGTATGACCGTTGTTGTCTTAGCTATAGCTGTGCTGACTGTCTTTCCTGAAGGCAAAGAATAAGAGAAATGCAAACACACAAACACCTGAGGAGTTAATGAGAAATGCATTGTGCGATGCTGCATAGTTTAGCCAAAGTAAACACATTATTCAAAATATTAATATAAAGAACAGTCCATTCAGAGTCAGTGTGTGTGGGGAGGATGGGGCATTGTGGGACTCTTTGAGGTGGAACTGAGTTTGTGTGAGGCAGATGGGCTCCTGTACGGCAGAGCGGATGTTGTGGAGGCTGTGTGGGGCATTCGGGATCTATAGGGGCTTTATGGGGCAGCAGGGACTTGTAGGAGACAGTGTGGGGTGGAAAGGTCTCATTGAGGCTAAAGGAGATGAATAATCACCTTGTGCGTGTGTGAGAGTGCTCTGCTGTACCGCTCTCCTCCGTGAGTTCTGTTTACAACCCTCAATTCCCATGAGGTGAGACTTCCAGCCCTGCACATACAAGACATGCACTGTTACACTGCTGTACAAGCAACATGTGTGTGAGAGAGACTTTAATACTCACTTTAATACTAGAGTCATTCACTTATCATCATGGGTGCTCATGTTAATAACCTCTACCTATGGAGTTGGTTTCAGTTTTGATGTCATATCAGTGTTCTTATATTCTTAAACCTCAGAAATAATATCGGCTCTTAAATATTGGAAACTCCTTACATCACATCTATTGATATTCTGCTGTTTATGTCATTTCAGACTGAATGATGTATGTGCTAACAATGTCTTTCTAGCAAAAGAGCTCTTACAAGTCAAGAAAAACAAATGCATTTCCTGAACCAGTGTTGTTATTGTAAATTAAAATTGAATATATATATATATATATACACATATATATATATATATATATATATATATATATATATATATATATATATATATATATATATATATATATATATATATATATATATATATATATATATATATATATATATATATATATATATATATATATATATATATATATATATATATATATATATATATATATATATATATATATATATATATATATATATATATATATATATATATATATATATATATATATATATATATATATATATATATATATATATATATATATATATATATATATATATATATATATATATATATATATATATATATATATATATATATATATATATATATATATATATATATATATATATATATATATATATATATATATATATATATATATATATATATATATATATATATATATATATATATATATATATATATATATATATATATATATATATATATATATATATATATATATATATATATATATATATATATATATATATATATATATATATATATATATATATATATATATATATATATATATATATATATATATATATATATATATATATATATATATATATATATATATATATATATATATATATATATATATATATATATATATATATATATATATATATATATATATATATATATATATATATATATATATATATATATATATATATATATATATATATATATATATATATATATATATATATATATATATATATATATATATATATATATATATATATATATATATATATATATATATATATATATATATATATATATATATATATATATATATATATATATATATATATATATATATATATATATATATATATATATATATATATATATATATATATATATATATATATATATATATATATATATATATATATATATATATATATATATATATATATATATATATATATATATATATATATATATATATATATATATATATATATATATATATATATATATATATATATATATATATATATATATATATATATATATATATATATATATATATATATATATATATATATATATATATATATATATATATATATATATATATATATATATATATATATATATATATATATATATATATATATATATATATATATATATATATATATATATATATATATATATATATATATATATATATATATATATATATATATATATATATATATATATATATATATATATATATATATATATATATATATATATATATATATATATATATATATATATATATATATATATATATATATATATATATATATATATATATATATATATATATATATATATATATATATATATATATATATATATATATATATATATATATATATATATATATATATATATATATATATATATATATATATATATATATATATATATATATATATATATATATATATATATATATATATATATATATATATATATATATATATATATATATATATATATATATATATATATATATATATATATATATATATATATATATATATATATATATATATATATATATATATATATATATATATATATATATATATATATATATATATATATATATATATATATATATATATATATATATATATATATATATATATATATATATATATATATATATATATATATATATATATATATATATATATATATATATATATATATATATATATATATATATATATATATATATATATATATATATATATATATATATATATATATATATATATATATATATATATATATATATATATATATATATATATATATATATATATATATATATATATATATATATATATATATATATATATATATATATATATATATATATATATATATATATATATATATATATATATATATATATATATATATATATATATATATATATATATATATATATATATATATATATATATATATATATATATATATATATATATATATATATATATATATATATATATATATATATATATATATATATATATATATATATATATATATATATATATATATATATATATATATATATATATATATATATATATATATATATATATATATATATATATATATATATATATATATATATATATATATATATATATATATATATATATATATATATATATATATATATATATATATATATATATATATATATATATATATATATATATATATATATATATATATATATATATATATATATATATATATATATATATATATATATATATATATATATATATATATATATATATATATATATATATATATATATATATATATATATATATATATATATATATATATATATATATATATATATATATATATATATATATATATATATATATATATATATATATATATATATATATATATATATATATATATATATATATATATATATATATATATATATATATATATATATATATATATATATATATATATATATATATATATATATATATATATATATATATATATATATATATATATATATATATATATATATATATATATATATATATATATATATATATATATATATATATATATATATATATATATATATATATATATATATATATATATATATATATATATATATATATATATATATATATATATATATATATATATATATATATATATATATATATATATATATATATATATATATATATATATATATATATATATATATATATATATATATATATATATATATATATATATATATATATATATATATATATATATATATATATATATATATATATATATATATATATATATATATATATATATATATATATATATATATATATATATATATATATATATATATATATATATATATATATATATATATATATATATATATATATATATATATATATATATATATATATATATATATATATATATATATATATATATATATATATATATATATATATATATATATATATATATATATATATATATATATATATATATATATATATATATATATATATATATATATATATATATATATATATATATATATATATATATATATATATATATATATATATATATATATATATATATATATATATATATATATATATATATATATATATATATATATATATATATATATATATATATATATATATATATATATATATATATATATATATATATATATATATATATATATATATATATATATATATATATATATATATATATATATATATATATATATATATATATATATATATATATATATATATATATATATATATATATATATATATATATATATATATATATATATATATATATATATATATATATATATATATATATATATATATATATATATATATATATATATATATATATATATATATATATATATATATATATATATATATATATATATATATATATATATATATATATATATATATATATATATATATATATATATATATATATATATATATATATATATATATATATATATATATATATATATATATATATATATATATATATATATATATATATATATATATATATATATATATATATATATATATATATATATATATATATATATATATATATATATATATATATATATATATATATATATATATATATATATATATATATATATATATATATATATATATATATATATATATATATATATATATATATATATATATATATATATATATATATATATATATATATATATATATATATATATATATATATATATATATATATATATATATATATATATATATATATATATATATATATATATATATATATATATATATATATATATATATATATATATATATATATATATATATATATATATATATATATATATATATATATATATATATATATATATATATATATATATATATATATATATATATATATATATATATATATATATATATATATATATATATATATATATATATATATATGTTACAAAAGCACATACAATTACTAAAACTTAAAACCAAAATTAAAATTACATCCAAAAATATATAAAAATAAAACCCAATTCAAAATATTAATAAATAAAAAATAATAATAAATAAAAGGAAATCATGAATTATGAGTGACAAAGAATAAATATTTATCTATTTATTTTGGCATACTGCAATGACGACATCAGTTGTGTCCATTAAAATTAATCAAAGAAAATTGATATCTTTAAAGATACTGACAACTGAATCTCTTTTTATGTAATAATTTGTTCAATGTCAGAAGTGAATTCTTCACTATTGGTATGCATCATTCTCTTTATCTTAACAGGATTGTGTAGAAAACAAAAGCTCACACTGTATTTCAGGGACAGTGTAACCCTCACAAAAACAGGTTTACGATTTGAACAATATGAGTTTCTGTGGTACATGACGTCATTAATTTGACACAGAAGACACGCCAAACCCTGAATATGTAAAACATTGTTCATCAGCTGGAGGCAGTACTTCATGTGACTTTTCAGAGCTGAGAGGTAAATGACTCTTGAGAGAACACCTCTCTACTGTCAATCACAGTCATGAGCTCATCTGTATGACATGCAACAGAGAAATAAAATACACCAAGAACTTTTCAAGTTCTTTGTGATGGATAACTAATTTAATATAGTTCACCCAAAAATGAAAATTCTGTCATTAATTACTCACCCTCATGTCGTTCCAAACCCGCAAGACCTCCATTCATCTTCGGAACACAAATTAAGATATTTTTGATGGAATCTGAGAGCTGTCTGACCCTCCCAAAGACAGCAAGGGTACTTACACGATCAACGTACCACGACACACCATCCGTGTGGTGCGGCTGACACAGAACAACATACGCTGTTTGCGTTCAGTGGATACTCTCCAAAATGGCGCTAGGGTGACTCGGAGGAGACGAATTGTTGAATAAAATCTTTTTTTTTTTTCTTTTGCGCACAAAAAGTATTCTCGAAGCTTCGTAATATTACGGTTGAACCCCTGATGTCACATGGATTATTTTACCAATCTCCTTGCTATGTTTCTGGACGTTGATCATGGTAGTATCCTTGCTGTCTATGGGAGGGTCAGAGAGCTGTCAGATTCCATCAAAAATATCTTAATTTGTGTTCCGAAGATGAACGGAGGTCTTACGGGTTTGGAACGACATGAGGGTGAGAAATTAATGACAGAATTTTCATTTTTGGGTGAACTAACCCTTTAAATTAATTTCAATCATTACTGTTGCGGCAGATTGCATTTGTGCACCATGTTTGTTTGTTATTTTGTTGTTAATGACAATAAATGAGTTGAGGATGTAGAATGGCACCTTGTGGGTGTGTTTGTGTGTGATCTCACCTCCTCCCCTGAGGTGAAGTTTTCATGGCAGAGAGGACAGTGGTTACAATTTTCTCCAGAAGCAGGTGCTGACAAAAAAGAGAATAAATCCATCACCAGGAAACACAGCTAAATAAATGCAGAAAATTCACCATTTACAGAAACAACACAACACTGATCGGAAATAAATCTGCAGTTGTGAAAGGTTATTTCTAGTGACACTGTCATGTGAACGTGTAAACTTCATATGGATGAACAGATCTGATGACAGAGTGGCTGTCTTCTGTTGTATAAAAAATAATACTGTTGTAAGGACAAAATCCCTGTAGAGTATATGTTTCATATAAAAATATTCTAAATTAGAATTTCATGGCCAATAAGAAAAAAATGCCATTACCTCAATTCACCTGCCAAATGTTAATTTTGTACCCTGGTATCACATTTGTAACAGCACTGAGTGTGCTTTCTGGATGAGCATGAAACAAAAACACTGCAACCACACAAAGACTCACGATTGCATGCAGCGCTTTGAGCATGTTCAGTTAGCTTATCTCGGGTGAGAGCTTCGGAGCAGAGAGGACACTGGGTGAAATCTGCCCTCCGCTCACATTCAGTCAGCAAGTGCTCTGTCAGGCTCGCAATCTCCACCACCTAACAAACACACAAACATACTACATTAACACACTTTGCAAATTGAGAAGTAGTTTAACCAATATGAAATATTTTGAAATATGTCAGCACGCATGTGTGTGTGTGTGTGTGTGTGTGTGTACCTGTCTGCACTGAAGGCAGCGCTGCAGCATCAGGCAGTGTTTCCAGTAGTGCAGGTCGAGTCCGTCCTCAGTGAATGATTCATCTCTCTCTCCACAGAAAATACACAGACTATACAAAACAGCATCATCTGATTTGATCTTTCATTTCTCACTCAACATGTTATTAAGATTTTTCCCAGCAGTACAAAGAGAAATTGATTAAACAAGAGCCCATTAGCACTGCTTATTATGCTATCACTTTCCAGATGTCTTGGTGAGATTATATTATTTGGTTTATAACAGCTACACAATACAAAAACTTGACTTTGCAGAGAGCATTGAACCAGAAACTCTCCACAAATTGACATTCCACTGACTGGGAGAATTACTAACCGCTCAGTTGAGAGAATCAATGAAGAAGTGACAAGAAGAAGTGCTTACTTGTCTAAGAAGTTAGCTACAGATGGTTCGCTGCCTTTCACATCAGCAGGTACAGACTGGTTTACCTTCTTAACACCTGCGGAAACCAAGAGAAACATATTGAACCCTCACATACTGCTCAGACTGAATTTACACTGATGTACCAGTGTTGTTTATTTATATAATATTATAGTATTTATTCATATTTTGAATGAGCTTTTTCAATTTTCATTTTAAGGGATTTCAATATTAAATATATATTTTCAAGCTATTAAATGGGCCCCTCTCGGTTACCAAACCGAAACTGAGGGTTAATATTGATGTGTAGGCTGCACAAGCAGGGAAGTTTGTTGAGTTACAGGCAAATTGGATGGTAATTTAAAGAAGTGCATAGCAATGCATGCTTTAGAGAGAATAAAGAAAGAATAATGATCATTTGACTAAAGTAACATAAGCGAATACAACGAAGGGCATACAGACATCCAAGCTAAAAGACAGATACAAAGATATGTGACTGTGGCAGGTTTAGTTGAAAAAATGTCCCATCAGACATTTTGATTGGAAGCCCTTACATATATTTTTCATCCTTTATATTCTTTCAACTCAATAATTTAACATGGTGACAAGTTAAGCCTTAAAACAAAAACATGAAGAACAAACGTTGGCAGGCCGAAAGACTAGCTTGTGTATGATTTGCAGTGTTTGCTGCAAGGAAATTTTTTAATTGATCTTTACTGAGATAGTTCACAAAAGACACCACTTTACACACCTGATTTGGTTGCCTTCTCAGCTTTTTTCTCAGGTACTTTGGTATTTTCTTTCCCTTTCTCCTAAAACACATATTCACATCTTTAATGCATTTATGAATTCATCTATTTGTACATTTGATGACCAAAAGGGCTCAATGTGCTGACAGAGATTCACTCTGCAGTCATTCAGCCCAGGTGCAATCTAGCTAAAGAACTTCCAGATACGAAAATGTTAATGCCAGGTATGAAGAAAGCCATTTTGTGTGAGAGCATTAAAAACTAAATAGAAAGGATAGATTAGGCCACCTGTGACCATTCAACCTACACTGATCTCCTTCAGCACTGCAAGCTGCTCTTGTAAGCTCCTGATTTCCTCTTTTTCTTTCTCACCATCTCCTTTTTCTGCCCCTTTTTGTGCCTTCTGGAGTAAAATAGTGAGACAGAGAGACTCTTTAAACTGAATGCAGTATCCCCACATTCTCAAAAAAAGCCCACACACAAACATTCCAAGTGTTTTAATCATGAAACTTAAGGCTAACGATGCTCTCCAGACCGGTTTTACCTGTGTATTGATGGTGTTTCCATCTAACATGGCAAGTGAGTCAAAAAGGTTCTTGTAGAGGACATTTTTACGTGTGCTGGTGTCATCAGATGGCAGATAATTCAGAACTGCTTTTCCATGAAGACGGTACATAGCCTGGACAACTCTCACAGAGAGTTCCCGCACTGAGGCAGCGCTGTGCTCCAATCCACCTGCCAGAAACTAACACAACATACATCACACACAAATATATTTATAATTATTAATTCATTTAAATATAATCAAGTGATTTTAGAATAGATGCACTACTATTAAAGCTTTTGGGGCCAGTAAAATTTATCTAGTAAGATCTAAGAATCCTGAAAAAATGTTTCATGGTTTCCACCCAAATATTAAGCAGCACTGTTTTGAACACTGATAATAACTAAACAAACATATATTTTTACATTCTGTAAAACATTTGCATTATATTCCAAATATTTGTCCCTCACTTTCTCTTTCACGTTCTCCATACACAGATCCCATTCATCTGCCCCTAGGCTCTGGATCTCTCATTTTAATTACAGGAAACCCAATCGCCTCTCTGCTGTGCCCTGAAGCCCATCTCATCTCCCAGGAAACCAGCAGGCAGGAGGCATTTAGCAGCCATCCCTGCAAGTAACCTACAGCAACCATTTCGTGGGAGATCACCAATGAAAAAGACCAAACTAACAGAACGACCCAATAAATATTTAAAAGGACATTTGGGAGCTGATTCATTGGTGATAATTGCAAAAATATCTCTTAAAGAAATAGTTTACAAAATACTGTACTGTTACTGTTCTTCAAGTTGTTCCAAACTTGTATGACTAAGTCCAGACTGCTTTAATCTATACAACATAAGCATACTATGGCCTGCATCTGTCAAGCTCCAAAAAGGTTTTTTTGTTTTTTTTTAAAGTCCACAAGTGGTCCATAAGACTCATGAAAGAAAGAATGTCATACAGGTTTTAAACAACATGAGGGTGTATAAATGATGAGATAATAAAAATTTTTCAGTTAACTAACCCCTTTAGTATTCAGTCCATAAATCCCATTATAGGGATCCAACGATATGAAAATTCTGGCTGATACAGATAAGCTGATAATTATTTATTGTTATGGCCAATAACAATAAATGGCCGATATTAAAATGCAGCCCTATTTTGCTAATTTAGCACTAAACACTAAAAACTAAAATCAAACATTTCATATTCCACAAGTAGGGATGTAACGATTACCGGTTTGATGATAAATCATGATAAAATTCCCAACGGTTAGTATTACCGTTTCATCTTTTAATTATCATTAAAACCATATTAGATTACCGCGATTTGAACAACTCACGATAAATAAATTCTGTCCAGCATAAAGCACAGTTTTAAGTAACAGTCTCACGTGCGCACAGCAGCAGAGTAGTTTCGTTTTGAGTGAAAACAGAACGGAAAAGCTGGGTGGTTTTAAAAGAGTGCTAAGGGAATTATACAAATAAATATATGAATTAATTAATTATATGAATGTACCTCTGAAGGAATGTGAGGTTTACCTTTTTATGAAACTTTTTCAAAGCTTTATCTGAACATTTACATTAGATATTTGAACATGCTATTCAGCTGTTGTCAGTCAAGTTGTCATTTAAAATCCGAACATCATTGGTAATGTTATTGTTTTAGTGATTATGCAAACAAAAAGTCATTTTATTTGTTGTTTGTTGATTTTTAAATATAAAACTTGGTGAAGTGATTTATGTGTTGGTACTTTTTGAACATCTCCAGCACATTTGAACAAAACCGTGATAATACTGATAACCGTGATAATTTTGGTCACTATAATCGTGATAAGAAATTTTCATACCGTTACATCCCTATCCACAAGTGAATTTAGGCCATACAAAAACATAAATGTGCAGTATAAAATGTGGATATTTATTTTGAGATGTTTAACATTTTTTGCATTTAGCATTTTTAACTAGCGTAAAAAGGGGAAATGAGCATGCACAATTCAATATTAACAATTAAATCCAATATCTAAAAATATATAAAATATACTCAAAAAAAAACATAAAATATTAAAAAAACTCTCTAACATTGCATTATAACTGATATGATACCATTACCCACCTAACTAAACCATGTGGAGGAAAATGAGGCTTCAGGCCACCTAGGTGTGGTGACATAAACCTTCCAAGATAACAAGCAAAACCAGAAGCCCAACTGGAACACAGACAGAAACCTCACAGTGCACTTTGCAGTTCCTTGTGAAATGTCACAGTCTCTGTTGTAGTAGTGCCACAAGTTTGCACTGCAAACATACTTCAAACTGCACAGGTCCCAAAAGAAAAAAAAAAACAAAAAGAGAAAACTGTCTAAGACAACTAAGACCCTGATGAAAATAAGACCCTAAGGAACTGCAATTTTAACAGCTTAACCACTTTGTACAACTAACTGCTGGGACAGAGAAAGAGAATGAGACAGTGCTTGGATGGCTTTCATAAACTATGCCATGGATATGTAACTGGCTGTCAGAACAGCCCTTTTAAGAAACTAATGGTAACAGACATTACGTAGGGTTGACTACACCCTCTCTGTCATACAAAGGCCACTTTGTTTCAGTCTAATGAAGCCCTCAAGAATCCTAATGATAGCTGTGAGAATGAAATTAACCTTCAGATCCCAACAGAAAGGTTAAATTTGTGTTATTTTGGCCAATAAAACCCCAAATGTCAAATATTTGTTTGTGGTCTTAGATGCTAAAGCACAGTTTGGGTTTGTACATTCACCACCACAGCTGGCACCTAATGGCAGTCAGAGTGTGTGGTCTCTCAAGACCAGTACATAATTGTATCATGTTTTCAATAAATCTAACCAGCCATTTGCAATTTTTTAAGCTCCTACTTTAAAACTGTAGCTCAAAAAATATTTTTTAAACTTAAAGCTTGACTGAGCAGAAGGTCATTGGGTTGACACCCAGTGAGATCATCTCAGAAAAAGTTGAAGTTGGGCCAGTACCCGCATGACGTTGTCGAGGGTGAAGCCAGAGTCCTTGGTGCCCAGCTGTTCCAGAAGCTTCTCCAGCAGTTCCAGTCTGCTCAGCGCCAGTCTGGTGAGTGCACTGCTCTGCATGGGCCTCACGAGCTCCACGGGAACCATCTGCAGAGCTCTCACCTCCTTAAATAAAGCCATTTCCTGCAAAAACAAACACGCAAGCCAGCTTTAAACATAACAGCATTCAAGTTACAACACACACTCTTTCTTACGCATTTATAAATTCTCTTTTTTTTTCAGCGATTTTATCACTGGAGGCCAGCAGGTTTGCTGTACATTTGGTAGTAAGTGTTCCCACTGCTGGCTGCTCTATCATTATTAGTGGGCAGCACAACTAACCATAGCGGCTGCACATATGAACACAAATTAATAAAGCAAACATAAAAAAAGGATGTTATTCTACTTTGACAATGAATCAGCTTTTCTTGATGCTAAAAATATTTTAATATTTTTTAATATTCTGGACAGAAATGTGTTGTATTTATCATCATGCAGCATACTGCATCATAAACGAGATACTAATTGAGAACTCAAACTTTCCCAAGACTTCTGCCATTTTCTGGATAACTTTGTTTTTGACAAAATCCCATTGGTGATTACATCACTGCTCATTTGCATAATGTTAAACTCTGCAATGATTGCATGTGTTATTTCTAGAAGATGGTTGAGGATGATATTTTGGGTACTTAATCAATAATGAGTGATTATGATTTAATATTGGGCTGTGTGATTTATATTATACAGCATTGGTATCAGTCAGAGTACATTATCAAATTATTCATAACAAGGTGTTGCCTTTGATGTACTTTTTCCACCATCCAGATGCATGAGTCACAAATGTCTTCATTTATACAGTGCAAAATACAACAAAGTTTTACACAATGCTGACAGAGACACAACCTGTCTATCAACAACCAAAACTAACACAAATCAGTGTCTGTCAGTCAGAACACTTTAAAACATCCTCAATTTTCCAGGAAACTTAAACATTCCCATCCTTATCACACAGATCATGATGACTGTCACAAGACAAAGTACTTCAGCCTTTTTTGTCGCATGATATTTATCTGAACAACAAGTTGATCTGTCTGGGTCACAATCTCCAGCTTTTTTAATAGCGTATACTTTATATTTCTTATACACAATCTGCTAAAATTTGTATATTGTGGTTGTACCACTGGTTATCAATATGTATAAAAGAACGTACATTTACATGCACAGTTACAATGGAGCTACAGCATGGTTTTGCATAGTCAATTGTAGTCAGATTAACGTAAATACTGAAATGCAGTCGCATTATCTAGGTCTGTAAGATTGATAAAAGTATGATACACAGAAGTACGGAAAGGTCGTGAACAATAATTTACTATTTTTTGTTGTCAGAAGCACATTGAATTAGCAATAGGGGACTTTTTTCCCATTCTAGAGAACATTTTATTGGATACAAATTTCAGATATGCCATTGAATATTTTTTTATCCTTTTTCCACAAATTAAATTTTATATTAGAAGCTCTACCTGCTAAAATACCGTTTTGCTAACTTTAAGGAGTACAATTGAATTAAGAAGGCCACAGAGCTAATAGATATGGATGAGAAGCCACAAAACTCTTTATGAGTCTTTTTAAAGTGTTTTGTGCCCAGACCTGTTTATGAAATTGTTCAGACAAAATCTGGCAGATTGAAATGAGGAAATCTCATAGCAGGGTTACAGTAAAAGACAAGATCTCTACTCATGCTAACAGAAAGCCACAAATATTTGACAATTCCAGTTCACGGTTAAGTTCACTTCACAAGGTCACCAGTATATATGATGCACTCCCAGTCATCTATGAAGATTCTCAGCAAGTCAGGTCATCAAGAAATGTTTTTCTAGTCAACTGGATATGTTTTTCTCTTGACATTTTTTGAGTGGAATTTCACCACATCACACTCAATGACCCCAATAGCTGCAGGAGTCGCTTCATTACAGATGTATACAGATAAGGTATTTCAAAAGTCTGTACTGACCTGTATGAAGGTAATAGCTAGGGTTCTCAGTCTCAGGGTTGATTCTCCGGTCCTGGAGAGCAGATTATTCCAAGTCTGTTCCACACAGTGACTGATCTCAGATTTGCCCAGCTGATGGTTGGGAATAAACTCACTCAGAATCATTCGAAGTAGATTCAGAGATGCAAGAAACACCTAAAATGCAATACAAATACAGACAGTGTTTTACACACTAAAATACATATGCAGGGTTTATATTCAATAGTGTCACATTTCATATTATATTCTATCATTTATTTTCAGACTTTCTGTATCTTCATTTAAAAAAGCAACTTTTACCTCCCTTGACAGAGTTTAACTAAGAGATTCTATGGTGTTTATAAACAACTTCTTCATGTAAGAACCTCTGTGTACCCACTACAAATGACCATCTAACCCAAGAAAAATACTGAATATTACTTTTTGAAATGTATTCATTAACACGGCATGTTTATTTTAGAACCATCTGGAATCATTTTTCCTCAGAATTGCAGTTTTAAGGTGCAATTATACACAGAAGATGTGTAAGAAACCACCTAAGGCCTTTACAGCAACATATGGCGCAGAGTAACACCAACAGGTCAGCTAAAGCACACAGTTAAATGCTGTGAGTTTAACTAAATAACGGTGGGGAGAGGGTCACTGGAATGTGTCCAGCAGTGGGCACATTGTTCAAACTCTCAGTACAACCATTTAAAAAAGTTTAGAATGAAACTCTGAAAGGCCACGACTTTTACTGTGAGTGATTTATCTAAGGCCTGACAGCACAATAAAAAACAGCTGTCACGCCACAACCTCAAACATGCATGTGCTTTGAGAATCAGAGAGTCAGAAAGTGATCCATTTATATGCAAAAAATACGTTCATTAATGCACATGTTAAACTCAATGTCATGGCAAATTGTAAAAAACGCAACAGTAAGAGCCTGAGGTCAGTGGAAAAATTATATGAACAGAAAAACTATTTTTAAAACAACCTCACATACAGAATACAAAATGTATTTTATGCAACACTCACTAATTATTTATTTTAAATTTATTGAAAAATTAAATATTAAATAAAAGATTTAAAAATATATATATTATTTGATTTTGTATTTGATTTCTATAACATTTAGCAGTTTTGTTCATATTTATAACAAACAGTTACAGATTGTGTTCCTCATATTTTCATTTGGGTTGCTTAATGTCAAGAATATTTCATCCATGTCACTGCAGGGAGTAAAGAAAAAAATACTGTATGCTAAATTTACCACCAAGGTAAAAAGTTTTAAATATTTTCTTTAGTAGACGGTTTGTATGTCTTTCATTTTAATCAATCGCTTCCCTTATATCAGAAAGGGTCAGACTGTCAGTTTTACAATTCCATTTAAAAAAAAATTATGTTACAGTTCCCAATAAAGTTACTCTATAAAACTAAATTATACTCTTATTTAGTTATTTTAAGTGCTAGGCCACTAGGTTAATAGAAGTCACTATTAAAATGATGATAGTTTGTAACACCATAGACTGCAAGATTTATTAGTTTGTTTTTCAGGCAGGTCCAGGTAATATGTGTGAAAATTCTACAAAAAAGAAAAAAATGACAGTCGATGTCTCTATCAAAAAAAGAAATTGGCTTTTTCAACTGTAAGAAACTCTCATTCTACAGCCGCCATACTGAGCATTACGATTAATCCAAATCTCCTGTTTTTTCTACAGTTGGTCCGTCTTCTCCCCCTCATACCCACTGTTAGCAGAAAACCTGGCTGAGTTCACCCATGGGAGAGATAAGCCAAGCTTTCCACTACATTTGTTGCTGTATCACTTCTACAGATAATCCACAATACTAGACAGAACACGACACCTGCTAAACAGTCACAACTATCTGTCGTGCTGATGGTGCCATTCTGTCTTTAGCCTGAAACGAAAATGAAAAGAAGGGAACATGAGAGAAATTAGAAAGAGAGGGTGCGAGAAAGAAAGAGTAGGAGAGGCCGAGAAACAAATGAAGGGGAGTGATAAAATCAGAGAAAAAGACTGGGCAAAATAAAGATAGAGAGGGAGTTCTCGTACAGATGACACTTTATCTGTGAGAGCTTTCTTGCAGAGGAACACAGCTGCTCTAGTCATGCTCCGCAGTTCTGCTTTTGGGGTTCCAGGTGGAACCTCCAACAGTTTCTTGTAGACTGTCAGCAAAGCATCCTCCCTGTAGGACCATATCTTGGAATAGGCCCCTGCCACCTTTGAGAGACAGACCGAGAAAGAGAAAGTGAAGATTACATTCCAGAAACAGCATACTAACAAAATACACCAGCTGACCATTTGAGACATAGAGTTTGCCCAGTGCTGTGAGACAGTAAACAACAGTTATATATGGACATCACAGCAAAGTGTTAAATACTTTAATGTTAAATAATTCTCCCAAAAACTGAAATTCTGCCATAATTAACTTAACTTCATGTTACTCCAAACCAATATGACTATTTCAAACTTGAGAATCAGATCAGTATTATTTGCAAACAAATAATTTATACCAGTTTTGTAAATACTAAAATCGATTAACTGGAGGTTGTAAATGTTGAGTGTCTCACCAGACTGTCTCCACAGATGTCGATGGGCAGACTGGCCTCTCTCTGAGCTTTCTCTGTGAGCGGTTCTGGTTTTCCTGCGGCCCCAGGGCTACATGGGGTGGCTGTGTCTGTCAGAGGGGGCATCTCATCGAGCTCACTGACTGGCTGATCACTCGACCTCTTCCTAAGAGCAGGTAAAGGCCTCTCGTCATAAGGAAGGGAACTGATCTGAAAATACACACATGATGATTCCATGAATCCAAAAAGTTAAAATGCAATCAGATATACAAAACATTCCCAGCAGGAATAATTGTATCGGTGTTAAAAACAGAATTAAATGCATAAAATAACTAATACTTTAACATTATTTTCGTACTTTCTGTCATATGCAGAAATTGAAATACTGTACAGTTTATTTTACACTGGAAAGACAGATCCACCTGCCATCCTATAATTTTCAATCACTAACTGTGTTCTCATCTTACATGTTATTTCAAAGCTGATTAACAGAATGACCTGCAGAAAAACAAAAATGAAAGGTGCACTAAGAAAAGTCTGACTAAGTCATCTGACATAGTTACATAACACCTTGATAATTTTATTCTTAAATATACACACTACAGTTCAAACCATTTAAATTTTTTAGAATTCTTAGATGCATAGAAAGTTCAAAACAAAAGCATTTATTTGAAAAGGAAGTCTTTTGTAACATTATAAATGTCTTTACTGCCACTTTTCTTCATTTATATATATATATATATATATATATATATATTGATCCCAAACTTTTCAATGGTAATGTACATATGTAAGAGAGTGCTTAAATTCAGAAAAGGCTAATTCAGGCTGAATGAAGAGGTTTGCAAAGACAGCTGTAGATTTAAAGAGGATGCATGTCATTTTTTTTGGTTAAAATATTTGTATATTCCAGAAGTGTGTAAACATTTCGACCTCTGGCATGGTTTATGGCATTACTACGTTAGTAGCACAAAAATTACACACTTCACCATTAAACCCTTTAATTAAATCTTGAAATGTAAAACTCTCTAGCTAATGCAAATCCCTGACATGCATGTTAAGCCACACACGTTTAGATAATAAATCTACAAAGAGCCTTGTGTCAGTGAAGATAGAGCTACATTGGTGGAAAGGAACAGAAGCCACATTTCACCAAAGCAGATAACTCTGACTGAGGATTACAGCAAAAAGCACCCTTAAAATTAGCATATGTGATAAGATATATTAATAAACGAGAAAAAAAGTGGACACAAGTAACACATTAGAACAATAACATTATACTTTCTTTTTCTTATATGGTTGTTTATTCGGTGTACATCAATACTTACATCGATCTTGGGGAAGTGAGGAGGAGTGAGGGGTGTTGGGGCGACTGTATATTTGGGGCTAGCTGCTTTTGAAGTGTCCTGCTCATCTGTCTCCTTCACATGCTGCCTCTGTCTTCTCTTCCTGGGTGAGTCTGCTGGATGAGGCGCGTGTTTCTGTGTACCAACACGTGGAGAGGGAAATTCAGAGTTGGAAACCTCGGAAATTCTGTGGATCTGAAAAGTTTTATAAATGTATTTACATTTTAATCAAAGTTCATAAAAGCCATTTATCAAAATAAAATAAAAAAATAAGTCTGAAATGATTAAAAGGCTAATAAATGCTAAGAACCTTAAACTATTATTTTTCAGACACTGATTGTATGAAAAAAATAATCACACGCTACAGATAAAGGTTTGTCAGAACACAGACAGAGCACAAGTGCTTGCCATAAACAAACAGAGTGCACTATGACTGTCCAAGTAATTTATTGTCTGCTGTATAAATGTGTCTCTTGGCCTCAGACGAGTAAGCAAGCAAGCACCTGATCTCAGGAGAACCAACACAATCATTATTCAGCTGGGAAACTGCCATATCAGAGTACTAATCTCACTGGAGCTAGAGGCCCTCACAACACAAGAGATGCTTTATTCATGCATTCATTGCAGGAGAAGAAATTAAGAGAGACACACAGGAATATGGATGGACGGATGGATGTCATTGACTATCTGAGAAGTGCAATGGATGGATGGACACCTCTGTTGGATTTTTTTTTTTAAATATAAGAAGTCTCATCGCGGCAACATTTGTTAAAATATTGTAAAATATTATACATATTAAAATAATATTAGTTTTCTATTTTAATATAATTTAAAAATGTAATGTAATTCTGTGGTGGTCACATGATCCTTCAGAAATCATTCTAATATGCTGATTTTGTGCTAAAGAATCATTTATACCACTGTTGAAAAAAGTTGCTCCTTAACATTTTTGTGGAAATCATGATTTTTTTTTAAAGGATTCTTTGATTAACAGAAAGTTCAAATAATTTTTTATAATGTTGCAAATGCCTTTACTGGCACTTTTGGTCAATTTAATGCATCCTTGATGAATAAAAGTATACATTTTATTTTTTAAATCTGAACAGTAGTGTATATGTGGATGGATGGTTGGATGTTTACCTGACTGATGTCCAGCAGGTCGTGGAGCTCCAGCTGCTGGTAGACTGTGAGCCTGTAAGCTTCCAATTGTTCCTTTTTCTGCTTAGCTGTGTCATAGTCCTCTCGTTCTATGGCACTGTGTTTCTCCACATCATACCGGCCCAAACGCTCGCCCACCTAAAAAGAAAAAGAGAAAATAGGGGGGAAAAAAATGAGAGGTTGTTAAACACTTATCTGAGGTTTAAAAAAAAAAAAAGAAGACACTTGTAATTTGCTTAGTAATCACTGTCAGGCTATAATTAACAGGTAACTAATGGAATGCCACAGCTCTATTGGAATACACCTGGATGCATTTCAACCCTCTCAATTCCAGGTTCACATCTCCAGTGTGTAACATTATTATTAAACTACATGTGCAAACAAAGATGTGTCAGACAAAGAAGGACAACTTAATAACCTTTTGCAGGTCTGCGATAGCTTGTTTGAGTTTTTTGGCCAGTTCAAATCTTTCCTCCCGAACCATGTCCTGTTTTTTCTGGTCCAGCAGTCGAATGATATGGGCCACCTCGGGGTCCTGATACATGTCAAATGCCAAGTCATCGAGCGGCGAAATAGAGTCACATTTATAACTTGAGAGCCTGCAAGATAACAAGAGTAAACAAAAGAGAAAGACAGAAGACTGTGCACAAATTTTATGTAATGCAATATAACTTTTTACCCAGTGTATGTGCCATCCAAAGCTGAGCTGTATAGGCTGTTGTTTAAATATTGATCAATCAGCTGATCTTTGCTTAGCTGGGACAAAAACAATAGATTAGCAAAATGTTATTAAAAAAATACACTATCGTTCAATATTTCGAACTGGGGTCAGTTTTGAAAGTAATGAATGCTTTTATTCTTAAAGAATGTATTACATTTATTAAAAGTGGCAATAAAAACCTTTGTATTGTTACAAACATTTTCAAACAAGTGCTTTTTATTTGAACTCTCTATTCATCAAAGAACCCTGAAAAAAATTTATAATGGTTTCCACAAAAATTTGTTTTTGACATTGATAATAATAGGAAATGTTTCTTGAGCACAAAATCTGCATAATAATTATTTAATTATCATAATTATTTCTGAAGGGTTATGTGACACTGAAGACTGGAGTAATGACTGCTGAAAGTTCAGCTTTGCAATCACAGAAAGAAAGAAAGAAATATATTCAAATTAAAAAAAAATTTTAAAAAAAAGAGTAATTTTAAATTGTAATAACGTTCACAATTACTATACTGTTTATCAAAAAATAAATGCAGCCTTGGTGAGCAGAAGAGACTTCTTTCAAAAACATTTTAAAAAGTCTTAATGACCTCAATCTTTTGAACAGTAGTGTATATTATTATTATTATACTTATAAAGTTAAATTCTGAAACTAACAACCTAAAATCAACATCCTTTGAATCAAATGTCTTTCAGTAATTAATAACTTTCCAACAAACAAAGGTTAAAAATCTTGATTTCTGCCTGTGAACTTATTATCACTAGAGTCCTGGATAACACAAAGAGACTCCAGCCTGGACAGAGAGAGAGAGAGGGATTAGAGATTAACAATGCAGAGATTGTTAGCAAGGTGGGAGAGGACGAGAGAGAGAGGAAGTCGTGGAGGGAAAAAAAGGGGGGAGACAAGGTGAGCGTAAGAGGAGAAAGAGAGCATGCGAAAGAAAGAAGGGAGTAGTGGGATAGAGCAAATAGGAGATAGGGGAGGGCTGAAAGTAGCGGTGATATGGATATATTGATGAGTGATCTCATCTGAAGCTCTGCTGTGTTTATGGAGCTCAGACTCAGATTACACAGATCCACATACCAACACTGAGCACAAATCATTAGACTTGCTCAAGAACTGCAACACGCATATACACAGAAATGCTTGTCAGGTGCCATTGATGTTAGCCTACTGAAATTAATAATTAATATTTAATCTTAAAGTCACAAAATGATGCATGCATACAAGCACTTAGATGAATGCTGCTAGCGTGTTGTTGGTGTTGTAAAAAGCATCCAGATCAATGTTATATTGAATATAAAAAAATTGCCTTTCAATTCACAGGAATTTCATTAGTCCATAACAACACTGCATGTTTTGTGCCAAAACATGACTGGTTAATTTCAATTTATTAGACATTTAAAAAAAAAAGAAAGTAATTTACACTATCAAAATAATAATAAACACCACCACCAACAAAATATATTTTAATTTTGCCATACATCAACAAAAACGTATAATCTTTTCAGAAAATTAACACTACTTAAAAAACCAAGGGGTACATCGGGTAAATTATTTGGGTCAAACAGATTAATTTAAATGTAAAAAAAAAATAGCATTCCATTTAAATTCTATTGCCACAAATTAAAATCAACATCCTATTTTTAGCATCAATTCAAATTTGGGAGCAGAACTACAATTCCAAAAGAATTCTCGATTCAGTTCTGAATGAACCACACTGCTCCAATCGCTCAGCCAAACATTAAGGAATCATTCCCAACATTTACTATTGTCTCTGGTGAACTGAACAAGCCACAGTTAAGAAAACAAACAAAATCATGAATGTTAAATTTGTTTGTCTGTGAATTTTATGAGGAAAAAGTCTCTTAAAATCATTGTAGTTGAAGCTGAACATTCCCGGCTGATACATCAAGCTCTCTGCTTTGATCTAAATCTGATACAGAAACATGCTTAAAGGGGTCATATGATGCGATTAAAATTTTTCCTTTCTCTTTGGAGTGTTACAAGCTCTTGGTGCATAAAGAAGATCTGTAAAGTTGCAAAGACTAAAGTCTCAAATCCAAATAGATATTCTTTATAAAAGTTAAAAGAGTCAACCACGCCTACCTAAAACGGCTCGTTCTAACACGCCCCCACATGTCTACGTCACGATGTGGGAAGATTTGCATAACGCCGCCCAAATGTTCACGCAAAGAAAGAAGGCGTAACTTTTATTCTCTGTGTAGTATTGTTGTTGCCGCCGCCGCCATGCCATGGAGACGCTGTGTTTCGTTGTGAAAGCGAACTACTTTGTTTGGCCTTCCAAAAGAGGACGATATCTGCTTCGTCATGCCTGGAGCTGATCCGTG
>NW_015544153.1:1525157-1527845 GCF_001515605.1 Sinocyclocheilus anshuiensis
CGCCCGCCCGCCGCTGCTCACTCCAGCCGCCGGCCTCCGCTCACTCTAGGCCGCCGGCCGTTCCTCACTCTAGCTGCCGGCCTCCTCTCACTCTAGGCCACCGCCGCTCACGACGCTGTGTTTCGTTGTGAAAGCGAAACTACTTTGTTTGGCCTTCCAAAAGAGGACACGACTAGCGTCGCTCCGGCCTGACAGGGCATCACAGTATGGTGAGGGGCGTAACATTTCCGTCACATGCTTGAGGTATTCAGCCAATCACAACGCACTGGATAGCTGGCCAATCAGAGCACACCTCGCTTTTCAGACCGATGAGCTTTGTAAAAATCGACGCGTTTCAGAAAGGCGGGGCATAGAGGAGAAACAATAATGTACAGTATGTGGAAAAGAATGTTTTTTTGAACCTTAAACCGCATAAACACATTTCATTACACCAAATACATAAAATAATGTTCTTTTTAGCAGCATCATATGACCCCCTTTAACAGAAAACCATCGCCATCTAGAGGATGTGAAGAGAACAATTCCATAAACTGAACAGTTACTTACTGCTGTCCCAATCTCATTTCCATCCACAGGGTCACCCAAAATATTTAGGGCCACCAATGCAACCTAGAATTTCGGAAAGAACGTGATATGACATTGATATGATTACAATAAACAAATCAACCCTAATTCCCCACATGAATCTCTTTGTACCTGATTGTAGCTGTTGTATTGATTAACATGGTTTCTGTGAAAGGTAAGCTTCAAGTAAGACCCAACAGCATCAACATGAACAGACTTCAGCTCTCTGGCTCTGAAACCAGTCTTCTCGTTGTCAGAGAGAGACACATACCTAGACAACACATTACACTCAATACAGTTAGTTCAGAAAAAAAGTGTCTTAATGAGATGTGATTAGGTGTTATATACTGAATCACATTATACGTTGATAATGACCAGAACAAAGCAGTGATCTAAAATCTTTCCTCACCCCAATCTGTGAAGATTATGAGTCTGCTGGGGCGAGCTGGACTCCGGCAGTCTGTCTCCAATGTGGAACTCGATCTTGGATGGGATCAGGTACTGATGGGCCAGTAGCTGGAGTTTCCTGATGCAACATCTCTCAACCAACTGCAATATGATTTCCTGAGGGAATGGACAGAACCTATACACAATAATTAGAACAATATTCCTTAAAAAGCATTTCAGAACTGTAATCTTTCGTAAAAAAGTAACCATAACCAGCTATTAAAGTGAATATTATCAGCTATTAAATAGCCTTGATAGTTATCAATTATTTATCATTATTATCCTACTTCTACAGTTTGTCTTCGAAACCAATCCTAACTAAATTATATTAAATACATCGTAACATAAATAATATAAAATTCATTGACCTGGTGGATCTCCAGCCAATGACAGTGGGAGCATGGACCATCAGCTTTTTGGCACTGTAGTTTCCTTCATGACCAGACCAGCTGATCACAGTAAAGCCTATTTTATGAGGCATCCTGTACCTGAGCTCTGATGAATGTAGGATATGAACAATACATGATGTTTAATTTCACAAAGCACCAGCACTCAAACATAAAACATATAGAAAGAACCTGTAATTTGGCAACATTCCTTTACATGAGAGTAATATGTCGCTTATGATGTATCCTTAGAGGTATATATCTATTTTACTCCATTAAGTTACCACATTGGCAGCTACTTGTTGTAACACTGTAATTTCAGTGAAGTCTACACTTAAATATCGCATATGTATTCAGAGGTTTGCTGCTTATTATGAAGAACTTTAGTCATAATTAGGATTGTTGTGTAAAGAATGTAGCGTTAGCGTGTAATCTGGCTAACGTTAACTAAACAGTAACATTACGGTTACAACTCATCTCAAACAGCGATAAGGAGCTTAATCACAAACAACACGTTAAACAGATAAAGCTCAGAAACACTCATTCTTAGAGTAGTACTAATATTCACTATTTGGCAGATAAAATCTCGATAAATACGTCGTTTACCCAAGTACAGCAGTTGCCTACGTTTATCTCCATAACCACCGTTTGACAACTGAAATGTGTGCGCATGCGCGAATTTTTCGTTCGTTCTTGAAAGAATCCCGGTGTTTTTGAAGGAATCTTTTAGGTGAACGAATCATTTCGTTCACTTCCGTGTACTGACTCTTGTTCACTTCTATGTAACGTACAGTACTTTTGTTCACTAAAGTCTACCCTAGTTGAAGTACTAAACTTCAACGAAAGTTCTAAACGATATAAAAATGTTTTTAGTCTTTATTATTATTTTATTATTTATATACTACCTTTATATAACATTTTATATTTATATTTCCCCTACTAAATTCTATATTCTTTTTTCTACTTTATTCACAAATTTCTTAATAGTTTATTATATATATATATTATATTATATTTTCTATTATGAGTGTGTATGTCCACAAGTCTTTGTTGTTTCTGTTTGTAGTTGCACAGGAATTAACAATCTATCAGATGTATGTAAATATCAGTATGTATGTGACAAATAATGTACCTTAGCTTAAACCTTGAACGGTTAAGAATTTTATATTTATTTTATATTTTCTATATTTATTTTTAGATTTATATTTTATACAAATAGAATATATATATATATATATATATAGGTTTAGGGTGTTACTCTTCCCCTCTGTCCCTATAGATTTCCAGTTAC
>NW_015544153.1:1527868-1553845 GCF_001515605.1 Sinocyclocheilus anshuiensis
TATTAACACAAAAAAAAGTTTACTTCGCCACCTACTGGCCCACGATGTAATCTAAAGAAAGAATCAGTGAACCATTCGGATTCAAAAGGTTCGAGTCACTTTAGTGAATCAAATGTCCAGACTCTGTCGAAGAAAAAGGGATGCTGGTTCTTGTAGTCCTTTATAATAGCTCTGGTTAGAGATGTGAGAGTTACCCTAAGACAGTGTGTAAAATATTACTATTAAAATATGTATTATGAAAATTCTAAATTCCAAATCCAATGCTTATTAAGTTAATTTACATTTTAATTGCAAATGGATGAAAAAAACTGGCATCTTATTAAACTCTTCCGGGTTGCGTCCACGTTCCGTGTTACGTTGGACAGTATGGCTGAAGAAAACAGATCGCTGGATATTTGGCCAGAAATTGAAAAGGCAGAAAAGGAGAATAGGCGTGAGCTGGTGCTCCAGGGTTCAGCAGTTGACAAAAAGATCCAGAGCAGCGGCGGACTTCACGCGCGACTTTATTCCCTTTCGCTCCTAAACTACCTGGAGATCAGTCAATGTCCCAGTTTACATGAGATCCACGAGAACATCAGACATCTGTCTCATCTACAGAGTCTGATCCTCTGCAGGAACAAGCTCACTGCAGTCCCAAAAAGCATTGGCGATCTGAAGGCGATCAAAGTCCTGGATTTGTCTGTCAACCAGCTGCAGGCTTTGCCCGAGGAGATCTGTGCACTGAGCGAACTCAACACTTTAAATGTCAGCTGCAACAGCATCACAGCTCTGCCGGATGGTCTGAGCAAGTGTGTGAAGCTCGCCAGCATCAACGTGTCCAAAAATGCACTCTCGCGGCTCCCAGATGACTTATGGTGCTCCAACCTGGAGCTCCTCAGCACCATCATTGCATCAGAAAACGCGATAGAGGAGCTGAGCAGTGAGGTTCATAACCTGCCTGCGCTGAAGGTGCGTTTCATGACAAAATCTAATAGTGAAATCCACCTGAATTTATACTGTATTTGAATTGAATATGTGCAATGGTTCAATTAATACAAACTTTCATTACCTTTTAAAGTCATTCCGAGGAGTGGTGTTGATGTATTATGTACTCACAATTTATTTTTATTAGTAGTACTATATTCTAATGATTGTAGGTGGTATACTATGTATTTAAATAAAATATTATTATTATTATTATTATTATTAGTATGTGGAAATATTTAAATCTGTTTTTTGTAATGTAATTTTTTTAATTAAATAATAAAAATGTATAAATAAAAAATAATTTATAATTTAAAAATTTGAATTAGAGAAGCATTTCTCTAATGGAAGCATTTCTTTATTTCTGTCAGACTTTTAGAGCATTATAACTTAAGTACAGTGATTAAATATCAGTTATAATAGTTGTGATTTTTAAAAGTAATTCTAAAGATTGTAGGTGGTGTATTATGTACTTAAAGTATTATACAATTTTTTATTATTATTATTATTTGAGAATGTTTTAATAGTTTTTAATGTGATTTTTATGCTGATAATAGGCCTATAATTAACTAATGCTTTTTTATGCTGAAAAATTATTATTATTATTATTAAATTAGAAAGAATTGCTAAATGGAAGCATTACACTATTGGTCTCAGACCTTTGGACCTTTTTGAATTTAATAAGTACAATGGTTCAATAAATATACATTTGAATCAGTTGTGGGTTGTTTTAAGTAATTCTAAAGATTGTATGTGGTGTATTATGTACTTAAAATATAGTTGTTAAAGTGTATTTTATCACTGTGATATATAATACACCACTTACAATATTTAGAATTACTTTTTCAAATCATAACTGATTGATTGAAATACAGGACATCACTTTATATTAATATGCATTAATAATATTTCAGAAGCCTTCCAGCATTTTCTCATGCATCTCACTCTCTGCCATCTCAGGTTTTGGATCTCTCCAGCAACAAGCTTCAGGAGCTTCCATCTGAGTTGGCCGACTGCCCCAAGCTGAAAGAGACCAATTTTAAAGGGAACAAGCTGAAGGACAAGAGGCTTGAGAAGATGGTGAACGGCTGCCAAACCAAATCAGTCCTAGACTACCTGAGGGCAGGGGGGAGGGGGAAAGGGAAAGGCAAGCAACAGGATGGAGAGGTGAGCGAGAAGCTTGACTGTGGCCGTAACATCTCAAAGAAGAAAGGCGGTGCAAAGCAGAAAGGCAAAAAAGAGGCAGAGGATGTGGATGAACTTAATTGGATGGTTGTGAGAGTTCTGCATGTATCCAAAGCACCCACGGCTGTTACAGTCAAAGTTTCTGCAGGCGTCAAGGATGTCCGGCCATACATTGTGTGCTGCATTGTAAAAGGCATGAACCTCAGACAAGGAAATGCTCTCAAGCGATTTCTAGTTGCTCAGGTGACACAAGTTTCAGCAAATATCTCAGCCATCAAAACTCTTGTGCTCTGTCTTTTTAAACTGATTTTATATAAGCTTATATAAATGTCAGAGTATTCTGTCTGCAGACCAAACTACACGATGAGATTTGTGCCAAAAGGACAACGGCAACCATCGCAACTCATGACCTGGGCTTGCTGAAGGTTCCTCTGTTGTATGATGCCAGGCCACGAGATACACTGAAGGTATGGGAGGAGGTTTCTCAAATATTATGGTTTATATATATACTTAGTATTCTTTTTATAATAAATCCTCAATTCAACACAGTTAAAAAGTCTTGCTCTTTCACAGTCATAATTGTCCCTGTAGTTTATTACGTAACTCATCAATCAGAGCATCTCTACAAGTTGCATAACAGACAAACAATGCAGAACGATGAATATTTAATAACCGTTGTTGATACAGTTTTTATGAATGAGGGGAATCTGGTTTTAAAGCCACCAGCTGACTAATGACACAGAGAAGTCCCATAATCCTCAGATTTTAATAATGAATGAACAGTCCTTTTTCTCGCTGTTGTTTCTTTTGTGTTGACAGTGAATTCGGCACCTCTCTAAGAGGCCACAGGCAGTAGGACAATAGGATGTGTTACATTGCTTCATTCTCATAATTGATGGTTTCGTTTATACACCAGAGAACAGGCTTAAGCAATAAGCGAAGATATGTTTTATGCTATATATTGTGAATATAGTGACAGAAAACCTTCAGCTGACTATACTAACGATATATCCTATCAATAATAATAATAATAATTTCCTTGAGCGCTTTATTGTGTTAATAAAAAAAAGACACAAATTTTCAATAAAATATTGCCGCCACATGAAAACATACCTACTGCAGAGTAATATATATATTTGTTTTATAACGAAAAATTGATCATATTTTCAATGTGTGTAGATAGTTCCTCTGGGTCGTAAGGAGATGAGGGCAGCTGAACTGCTGGAGCTGCTTCAACAGGAAGCAGATGAACTGAGAAAACAGAAAAAACGACAGAACGTTTCAGGACTCCACAAGTAAGACAATGCACATTAAATACCTGATTATATAATATTAGTAGTGGTAAATATTATAATGACTTATCTACAGTATAGTTTGGAAATGTGGAGGGCACAATCTGTCAAGCAAATGAATAGTTTTGTGCAAAACATATTAATCTAACATCATTTCCAATGCAAATGGGCTATGTCATGCCCTCTAATAGCAAAGTTTACTATCTACGCCCTTTTTAAGTGATCTGAAAAATATGCCTCGTTTGTCAGACACCTATCATGTTGTTGTGGGTAATTGGTGTAATTTCATCCATGTAATTGCACTGACTGCACAGAACACTAAGTACAAATACTGAACTGTGACACAGATCATTAATTCATTATTCAGTGTTTCATGGACGTATTCCCAACTTTTAATTCTTCAACCCAGATACCTTCAACTCCTTGATGGGAAAGATCTTTACCCCTGCTTGGTTGATGCAGAGGATCATGTGGTCTCGTTCCCACCAATCACAAACAGCGAGAGGACAAAGGTAATCTATGCAAATTAAGTGAAGTATGCAGAGGTTATTTCAGGTCTTGATGATGAAGGTGGATGGCATAATCAACTTGACTGATTTTATGGCTTTATATGTTTTTTTTTTAATGACGTTTATTTTTTCTTTATCCAGAAGGACACTGAAAGCATGTCATGACAAAAATAAAATACAATATTGAAGCATGTGAAGCAGTAATTTCATATTCATACATTCTTGTTAATGCATGTTTATTTTATTTATTAATTTTTTCACATTTAAAAGAGAAAAATTACTATGACAATTTTTAATAATTATTTTATTTTTATTATTATTATTTTATAATTATTCCTGTTATTATAATTATTATTATTTTTGCCAAACATGCAAACAATCTGTCTCTGCAGATAAAGAGGTCCACACAAGAGCTGTTTTTAGAGGTGACGAGCTCCACCAGTCTGCAGATCTGTAAAGATGTCATGGACGCACTGATAATAGTAAGATATTACTAGTGTTTTGTTTTATTTACATATATTACATTTTTTTATATATATATTTTAAAATATATTTAATTTTGCATTTTGTATTTATTTACTTATGAATCAAATATAAATTGTATGACATATCACAACTAAATCATTCCTTTATCAATATCAATCCAGCAGTATCTGTACTAGAGATGGGTAGGATTGTCAATTTTTTGTTTTTGTATGTTTGTTTTTGGCTGGTTTTTGATTTCATGTTGATTTGTACTAGTATTGCTATGCTGTAAATAATATATAATATTTTATGTGAGCTATCTGACTTACTCTACAGTGAGGGCACTGATTTGAGTCTGCGCTGTAAGAGTGCAGGATTGGATTAGCGCTGTTATGCTATTTGACTGCTTTTGAACGCTGATACCTTTGTGGAAGAAATGAGCTCATCTTTCTACACACACACACACACACACACACACACACACACACATACACACATTTGGTGTACAGTGTCTCGGAGGCATTGCACCATCACATAATACAAGTGCAATTCAAGAGCCCCTGACTGCTGCTGATTTTATTAGTCAAGTTGTTTGTTTGGTTTAATTAATGCTCCTAATTTATAGCAAAAAGGTTTTTTTTTTAATCCTATTTTTGCAATTAGAAAAAAAGTACCTGGTGTGATGGAAAACCGTGAAATGTGACAAGGAAGATAAAACCGAGGAAATGGCTTAGATTGCAGCTGTGAGATTTTCTCCGTGATACAAATGACCTGTCCCACTTTCACGCATTCTTCTTTTACGACAGCTCAGATAACAACTACTAAATATTTTACTATAAAAGACAATCTGAATAATCAGTGCTATTAAATAGTTATCAAGCTGGGTCATTGCATTCAGTTTATCAGCATTCGTTAGCAATTATGCTATTACTAAGTACCAAGACTATTGAAATGCATTTGTTTTCACATAGTTACCCTCATCCAAAGGCATTTATACAAGCTTTTTACTTCATTGTGGTTAGTAGCTTTTATCAAGCTATGAATGTTCACAGTGAAAAACAGCATCCATGTTTATTAATACATTTTCTCTAACTATTCTTGTTTCTATTTCAGAAAATGGCAGAGCTTAATAAATTAACCTTTGATGTAAAGGAGGATGTGGGCTCGGATGAAGAGACGGATGTGATTTCAGATCATCCCGCAGAGGACCCGGCCTCCCCTGAGCTGACCGTAGTACAAGTGAAGGTAGTGGACGTAGATGGAAACCTTAAAGTGGTCTACCCATCAAAAACTGACCTGATGTCTGACGTCAGCAATCTAACAGTCATCCGATAACAAAATTCAACTGTTGGTTTTCTGTCTAATTTTGTAATGCATTTACCTCACTAGTTTTCTCTGTTATCAAATTAAAACGGCTATTAAAACATTAATTCAAATATTGGATTCAGTGGTCCTCATTTACACTCCTGCCTTTTGTATGGAAACCCGTTTCCACCTTAGTTTAAAAAAAATATTTTATGACTTTTGAATATCTCACAAAGTGATTTTAGACACTTTTTCCGTTATACTTCTGAATTTCATTGCATTTTATGAAATAAAATGATATACTGTGAATATTATACCTTGTCCGAGATTTTGTGTTTATGGAACACATCTGTACTTCTAATATAATTAATATTTAGTTACTTTGTCCTAGTCAGTAAAATAAACTTCACCTTTTTCGTAGACTTCCCCTGTTTTGCTGAATCTCTCCATTGGGTGAGCTATAGAATTATACAGTCAAATCACGTTTATACCCTTGAGCAAGGTTTTTCATCTCGGGTTGACTCTGGATGGAAATCGTCTGCATCATCAAAACTAGTAGTTTAGTAGTTCATAATTCAGTTTATAGTAAGTTTAGGTTAGCATTAACTATTTCTAAAATGCACATCTTCAGACATTTTTAGTGAAGTGACAGTAGCATTGTTTGCATCCTGTGTTCGTTTGTGCCTGTCGAGCACATGAATGCTCCGGGTTTGGTTACAGATCAGATGACTGGCCGACTCCGGAAATGTAAAGAGGAGGAGAGTAAGTCTGGAGCTGTCTATAAGAGATGCAAGCAGGACACTGTCTCTCAGGGACAGTCCATCATGCTACATGACATTGACAGTTGTCCATTTTGCGCTTATTAAAAAGTTATGAAAATGACCCAGAGGAATGACATTTGGGACCACAGGACAAGATGGAAGAATGGCTCTAACAAAACTCTTAACATTCAGGAGAATTTCCATATGCTTGAGACTTCCAGACCATCTGTGCCCATCTGTCTGGAGTTGATTGGAACAAAGGGATCCTACCATTTATCATCAGGGTGGAAACTGGCTGGAAATGGTAAAGATCAAACCTTCAAACCTCGGAATGTTTTAATGCCGAAGGGGAATGATGGCAGGACTTTGGCAAAGAGTAGCTCGCTGCCTCCAATATACAGCCCAAGATTATCCAACAATTTCATGTCTAGTACAAAAACCTGTGTGCCAAGCTGGGGAGTAGAATGTCAGGAGAAGAAAACCAATATTTTGTCCACCAGCACAAGGATGGACAAGGCATTGCTCAGCAGGCAAAAGCAGGGATGTCAGATGATCTGCAATGGACTGGCTGTTTTTAATGACAGGCTGCAGGTTCAAGACCTGAGACAGGACAGCTTGAAGATCTCTGATGCATCAGCAGGGCAGCCACAGGATGGACTTCTGGATGTAGAGCCCAGGAACGTCAGTGCCAAAAACAGAGAAGTGATGACAGAAAGGATGAAGGATTCCACGAGTGTATCTAAGGACAGACCTGCGCAGCCATTCTCTGATTCAGCTATTGAGATGGGAAATGAAAATCAAATGATGGACAATCAGGAGGACGAGTATTATACTAACCAAAGGATCACAGCATGGATTGTCAAAGTAAATGCAAGCTTGTTTTCTCCATCAAAAGATGAGATTATTGACCAAATACTAGAAGAGCAGGATGTGGATACTATTAAAATCATCTATGACCAGGACTGATGTCAAATGTAATGGTAATTGTAAACCGTGTAAAATAATGTTCAGCTTTAGTTAATGCATTAGGTGTTGTGTTCATTCATGCCACACTGCCATTCCAAATTTTGGGTTGGTAAGATTTTTTAATGTTTTAAAAGTCCCTTACACCAAGGCTACATTTATTTATACAAATACAGCAAAAACAGTAATATTGTGGCATATTATTACAATTTAAAATAACTTTTCTATTTTAATATATATAAAAAATATAATTTATTCTTGTGATGAATTTTCAGCAGCCATTACTTCAATCTTCAGTGTAACATGATCCTTCAGAAATTATTCAAGTATGTTGATTTGGTGCTCAAGAAACATTTGATATTATTATCAAAGATTAATAAAAGCTGCTGTAAAAGTGTTCCTTGTTAGTTCGTGATAATGCATTAACTAAAGCTAAAAACCTATTTGTAAAGGGTTTACTGTAAATTTTTATAACTTCATAATTGTAGTTTTGCTATAATAGCAAATTATAGGCTATGTGTTGTAATCGCTAATGCACTTCTGGATATGAGATTGTCACTGACATTCAAATATAAGATCAAATAAAATCTGGTCTGCTTTTAATTGAAGTATTTTATTTGTTAACATTTAAGTGGTTAAGATACTAAGTTAAAATAAATGTAATATATTTGTCTGTGTACATTTTAAAACATATTTTATACATGTTGGTACTATAATAAATAGCAAAAAACAAGGTATTTCTTTGATGGACATAATGTTTCATATAACAGCCAGTTCCTTCAAATAGTGTCCTTGTCAGCATCGGTGAACCTAGTGTCCTGTGATGTATCCAACAATGTAACTTCCATCACGGTCAAAGATGCTGTCCCTTTCATCACAATGCCCAGCCGCCCGGTGCACAGTCTGTTATAGAGACTATATGGGTACAGACATGACTGACATGAGTTATTTGATTTACTCCAATAATAACTTATGAATATTTGCTTTTAAACTGTTTATTTTTCAGTTATATGAAATATATAGAGTAGATTCTCCCCCAATGAGTCTGGACTGTGAATGCAGCACTTGCATGTTCATGTTGTCTTCATTCCAGCGGTTGTATTGAACACTGGCCTCACTCGATTCCATTTCCCTCCAGCTCTCTGCTCCTCAGTCTGCTACAAAGCCAACACCAATAAAAAGGAGGAACTACTTGCAAATTATTTCAACAAAAGCTTATCCTGCTACTTGTCACTCCAAGAAAGTGTCTTTTGCAGAGCTTAGTAACAGAAAAGGCTATATACTTTCCGGTTATGTCTTAGAAAGTGAATCATTCGGCAGTTCAGTACTCCATAATAAAGGAAAGTTAATGAATAAGATAAAGCAGTTAGTGACTGAAGTCCAGTGTACATAGTATATACAGCTGCTAGATTTTGTATTCATATTCAATATTTCACTCTTAAATTGTTAAAGTTGTTTTTCCCAATTAAGTTTGTACTGCATCACAATAATGTAGTATGTTACAATTAAATAAGGTATAGATTAAATGATTATTATGATGATTTTCTAGCTTTATTTGCAAATCTGTCACGAATCAAAGCATAATTTGAATACTTACAGTTCTCAGGACATCAGCTGGTAAATCAATCAAATACTTGGTCTCTGACACTGCTTAAGTATGTCATTTCTAAAGAGCAGCGGGTCCATGAGTTCAGGTAAACCTTTGCTTACAGCCTGTCATAAATGAAATCCCTGAACTACCTGCTGTGCTGGTTAAATAAAAATAAACTGCTTGTCAGGTTCCCTGAGTTAAGTGGGCTTAGTATTACTAAGTATGAATAAATAAATATTTCACAAACAGCTTTAAATAAATAAATAATCAAATGAGATTTTATGAAATATCTGGAGAAATGGACACACGTCAGTTAACAGCCAGTTAGTGTCGTTCCTTGATGTTAATTGTCTATATTTCTCACCTGCCAGTTGTAGTTTGCTCAGAAAGGTGTCATTTATTTTGCACCAAAATAAGTTATTTCACCTGTTGTCATTCAGTTTATTTGAGATCTTTTGTCTTACTACCAACTTACTTACTGCATATAATTAGATGCAAAATTCAGACCATTGTTCTGTTCCATTTTGTAAGTTAAAAGTGACATTATGCTTTGTTGTTGCATTCCTCCACTCCGGGAGGTGGCAGCAGACATATAGCCACATAAGGCTGCTGTTCTCCTACAGATTACAGAAGAAAATCAAACGTATTATTTAGTATTGCAGATATACACGGATGGATCTAAAGACCCAGGGACTGGAAGAACAGCAGCTGCAATATATATACCTAACTTCAATATCAAAATTGCTAGAAGAGTTTCTGATCATGTATCTGTATATACTTCTGAATTATTAGCTATATGTCTTGCACTGCAGTGGGTTGAAGAGGTCCAGCCTAATACAGTTGTGGTGTGTACAGATTCAATGGCGGCTCTGACAAGTTTACGGAGTGGAAAATCAGAAGCACGACAGGACATATTATATGAAATTCTACAGAGTATTTATAGGATAAGGCAGTTAAGGTTATTGGTTTATTTTCTTTGGGTGCCGGCTCATGTTGGAGTAGAGGGGAACGAGAGAGTTGATCAGCTTGCAAAGAAGACCCTGGAACAACCACAAGTTGAATTCCAATTTACAATAAATAAAACTGAAATAAAGAGATTGATATATATATAGAAGTTGAAAAGAAATGGCAAAAAATGTGGGAAAATGAAAGAAATGGGAGGCATTTATTTAAGATCCAGGAGCGTGTTGCTAAAGAGAGGGTAAGTTATGGAAATAGAAGGAAGGAGGTTATCTTATCTAGATTGAGAATAGGACATGTAGCATTAAATAACAGTTTGCACATAATAGGGAAACATGAAACAGGCAATTGTGATAAATGTGGATTACCAGAAACAGTTGAGCATGTTCTTTTAATATGTATAGCGTATGAAAGGGAAAGACATCAGATGTTCCAAGAACTGGAACTGATGGGAATTAATAGTATATCTCTAAAGACACTATTAGGTTATGGGGTAATGCAATCAAGAATATATGGAGAATTGTTTAAGTATTTAAAAAAGACAAGATTAATGGAAAGAGTTTGAAGTTAGAGTTATATTAATGTTATTATTATTATTATTATTTTCTTTTATATATAATAGTTGAATAATTCATAGCTCAACCGTGTACGTTTCACACTCCAGATCAGTAGGTGGCGGACATGCACCTTTAACGTTGGTTTGCCAATCCGCCAAAAAACTCGAGAAGAAGATTACGGAAGAAAAGTGTAAACATCCTTAGAGGGGGGATAGCCTACTGTGTTGTTTTATTAAGTGTTTGTTTATATACTGTTTATCCGTGGATGACAGACATTTCCCAATAATCGGACTGAGTGTATTATAGTATTATTTTTTTTCGTAGAGAACGTTTAAAAAAAAAAAAATCTGAATACAACACTACCACACGTATTCTGGAGCAACCAAGCATGATCGCTGATGGTTTATAAGCGAGACGCTCCTTTTTTCGTTAAAAGTCGTTAAAATCTATTTTTGGCTACTTCACTATGGCCACTCTGACGAGACAGGACCTTAATTTTGGGCAGGGTAACTTTCAGACTTTGTTAATGTAGTGCACTGTACAGCTTTCAAATAACGCCTTTATGAGTATTCTGATTATATTGGTCATTTGCAGTTGTTGCTGACATTCTGTGTGAGTTTTTGGAAGTGGCCATTCACCTCATTCTCTATGTCAGAGATGTTTATCCATCTGGTATCTTTCAGAAAAGGAAGAAGTACAACGTACCTGTGCAGGTAATGTTTTTAAGATTGATGTTAACACTGTAATGCAGCAGTAACATAATGCATTACTGCTTGGCTTATTCATCATGGAGCGGGGAAAGAGAAATAGAGCGAAAATGTTGTTGAAGTTCCTGTATTTAGGAGCCGAAAGGTAGTGTTGAATGGAAGTGATGATTTAAACACTTATATTTACTGTCTTTGACAGATGTCATGCCATCCAGATTTAAATCAGTACATTCAAGACACGCTGCATTGTGTCAAGCCACTGATAGAGAAGGTAAGGTTTTTATTTCATATTCGATGAATGTACATATTTGAAATAAAAACAGGCTGAACAATATAATAACATTCGTTTCCATCTCTACTATGCAGAATGAGGCTGAGAAGGTTGTAGTGGTGATCATGGATAAAGAGCACCGTCCAGTGGAGAGATTTGTATTTGAGATCTCACAGCCTCCACTGCTGTCCATCAGGTGAGTGACAGTGGGTTCAGAGTTGTTAAATCAAGGTTAAAGTTGTGCATCTTTCTCATATGTGTGTGTTGGGTTTGCTGTGTCAGCTCAGAGACTCTGCTGTCTCATGTGGAGCAGCTGCTGAGAGCGATTATCCTAAAGATCAGTGTGTGTGACGCTGTTCTAGACAACAATCCTCCAGGTAGGAGCTCAGCTTTTACATAATTACTGATCTAAAATAGCCCTGATAATGACCTCTTATTTATTAAACAAAGTTTGAATAGATTTACATTTAAAATGTGCATTTTCTTTTACTCTGCAGGATGCACATTCACAGTGCTTGTTCACACCAGGGAAGCTGCCACAAGAAACATGGAGAAAGTTCAGGTCATCAAGGTGTGCTGAAACAGTTGTATATTTTAAACCTTTTAATTGTCTTTAATTGTAAAAGTGAACTTGCTGGAGATCCTGAGAAACCAAAACTTTTTCTCAAACTTTATTCAAAAATACAACCTACATGCAAACCGGGTGTGAAGTCTTTTGTGATTATTTTTGTTGTTTTCAAGCTTCATGAACTTTTGGCTAGATAATATGCACTAACTCACTGCTGAGTCTAGGATTTCATTTCTTGTATTCATGTTGTTCTTTCACTAAAGGAATATTTCACCAAAAAAATAAAATTCTGTCATTATTTACTCACTCTCATGGCATTCCAAACCCGTATGACTTACATTCTTCTATAGAACGTAAAAGATATTTTGAGCTGTACCATTGTATTCTTTGTCCATATAATAGAAGAACTGTTTGGTGACCAGAATTCTTTGAAATATCTTTTGCGTTCTGTAAAACAAGAAAATGCATTCAAGTTTCAAACTACACGAGGGTGATTAAAGGATTCATTTTTGCGTTAACTATCCCTTTAAATTTCTAATCTCTGCAGATTCTTGTCTTATTTATTTACAGGATTTTCCATGGATTGTAGCAGATGAGCAGGAAGTTCACATGGAAGAGGCAAAACTCATTCCTCTAAAAACAATGACTTCTGATATTCTCAAGGTGAGACAACTACAGTGTGTCAGATTTCATTGCTTCCACCAAATCACAAAATGTTAATTCTCAAATCATCATACATGATCATTAAGTTTGATACAAACCTGTTCAGGCAGCCCAAGTACTGGTGTCAGTAAAGTGAAAGAGGAACGAACTAAATGCTAACACATTCTGACATTCATGTTACTTATTTCACTCACATTGTTGTGCTAATTGTATTATTTGTCATTTGAAAAAATAAAGAATTTCCCTAGTGGACTTTAGGACCCCACTGTGTCTGAAATCTTTAAAATAAGTATTTCAGAATCACAGGCAGGGCACCATATTCTCCTTTTTGGGTCAGAGCAACCATGCTGACCACACCAACAGAACACAGTGTTCTTGTAAAAGTAAAACCGGGATTAACAAGTTCATGTTGTTTTTTCCTATCCTGTAAACAGATGCAGCTCTATGTAGAAGAAAAAACACAGAAAACTTGATGCTCTGCAAGTGGATCATATGAAAGCAGCTGCAGGGGTGTAACACAGGAAACAGGAACTGATTTTTTTTTAAAGTGAAAACAGACTTGTTTACATATTGCGGTTTGGTAACATGAAGTATATTGAGCTGGACTGTGCATCTTGTTAAGTAAGTAGAATTAATGTTTATCAGAATGTCTTGTGCCTCTATTTCATTTTTAGCACTTGGTTGCTTAAGATCTGTCATTGTGCTGAAACTGTGTTTAATTTTTTTAAACAGTTTTGTAATCTTTCACTGCCTCTGCTTACCTCTGTCATGACTCCAGATGCTTGTTCACAAAGTGTTTACAATGTGGTTGGGAGCACACAAAGTTTAAAAGATTAAAGTTTTGAAACTGCTTTTACATTAGATTAAATTTATGATCGTTTGTCTCTAACCTGTTATTGTGAAATTTCATACCGATTATTACCTAACATAATAGAAATGCTGTGTACACGTTACGTACTGTAAATTATCCAAACATCCAAGGGCACACATAACAGCCATTAAGGACAACACCAGACAAAGAACCAGGGAAAACACGGGTTTAAATACACAAGTCAACAAGGCTAACAAGGGGGTGGAGCTAATAAATGACTGGTAACAAACAAAGGTATACTCAATACCAAGTGCGCAAAGTTCGGACTTGAGCCCTTGGTAGTTCAAACTTGGCAGACTCCAACCACTGTCTAAAAAACAAAGATCTGTTTCAGTGTGTGATATTCTTGTTATTCCAGATGCAAAAAGAGTGAGGAGAGAACATCACATCAAAAGGACTTGCCTGTGAAAACTGAATAATTTAAGAGGTATTTTGTTAATATCAAAACTACATTCAAGAAAAATAAAATGATACCGCCCAGTTATTCAAATAAATAGTTAGGGAAAATGGACAGTTAAACATAACCATAGATGGATGCAAACCTCTTTGCATCCTGGAATTACATTTTCTTTTAATACTGTCAAGAATGGTATGAAAATTAAGAAAAGATTTTTACATCCTTACAAGTTTTACACCAAGGTATGTGACAACTTCTTTAACAGGAATCCCTTCAATTTCCTTGAAGTTAACACTTTTAAGTGGAAATAACTCACATTTGCAATTATTAATATACATATTATTTAATTTGCATTTAGTTTACATGTTCTCCGATGGATGGATGTTATATAATATGAGAGAAAGGACATTTGTAAATTGTTGTCCCCTCGTGGTATCAATGAATTGACATGTTACTTGCTGTAAAAATTATATAGAAGTGCCTGGTGTTTATTTTTGATATCCTTGGTTTTCAGTAGTAGGCATGAAAGAGAGATGATACATGGCCACAATTGGTACAAAACATTGTTGTAGAGCCCAATTAGTAATATTAAAGACATGTTTAATAAATTTCTTTTAGGTTCTGGCACAATTTCTGTCTCTATTTCTGAAAGCTATCTAAAATACATTTCCTTTTCAGCTCTGTAAGAAAAAAGAGGGCAAAATGATCTCCTCTGGATCAGGGATGATTCTGTTAGTTCCCTGATATGTACATAAGCCACACCTTCATTCATCCATCAACATTACTACCTCTGCTTGTCATCAAAATCGTGTTTTGTATGGCTACTTGTAATAATGCAGAATATGAAATTAATGGAGAGTGTTGCCCCATGTGTGATCCAGGTATGTGTCATCCTTCACTCATCACCACAACATTTCCATGAGGTCTGATTTAATGAGGTCATGATATTTTTTAATCATTTGTCACATGGTACCAGCCAGTCTTTGAATGGTCTCATCATTATTACTGATGAGCCTAATAACTGTAATATGCTCATAAAACAATCTATAAAGAATGGACTGATGTGGTCAGGGCCTTGTTAAAAATAAATGTCAGCCCTTCAGTATTTCTTAGGTATTTTTGGTGGGCTAGTAGCAGCAGCAGGTGCTGTGCTATTGGCAAAAACTACACATGTAGGGTTCGTTCCCTTTATCTGGACATAATAGTAATTCTTCCTCCTTGAGATCTGTTTATATTTATTTATATAGTATTTTTATTTCACAATGTCAAGAGGCATTTTATTTTTCATTATATGACCTCTTTGTCACTTATTTGACAGATTATAGTATTTTAGTAGCATAATCCACATTTAGATTTAATAGTCCAGGACAGTGGTTCCCAACCATGTTTCAGGAAGCTCCAAAAGTACACAAAAATTACTTTAAAATGTTTACATTTTACACAATTTACATAAATATACAGACATACGATAAATACATATAATTACACAAATATACAAATATATGATTACCTTTGACAGGAAACTGTGTTTTATTCCTCATATTAAATGATTGAAAAATAAATGTTTTAAAGCCATGAATGTTTTAAAAGTTTTATCTAAAACTAAATGGGGAGCAGACAGTTCAACTCTTATGAATTTGTACAGAACTCACTGATTCACTTAGAGCTGGACTATGGAAGTATCATTTATGGATCAGCCAGGAAATCATATATAATTATAGTAATACATTTTATTTATGGGCGCCTTATGTGACACTCAAGGACACCTTACATGCAAATAAAACAGTTAAAAAGCAACAATAAAATTCAAAGCCCACATTCATAGCTTTACAAAATATCACTGGTATGCCTGCCTAAAAAGTGCATCTTCAAATGAGATTTGGAAATATGGAGAGAGTCACTATTATAAATTTCTTGTGGAAATAAATTCCACAAATGAGGAGCAGCGTAGCTAAAAGCTCGAGATCCCATAGAAACCAAACGCATATGAGGAAGAACTAAAGAGAATGTAGACAATGATCTGAGAGTTCGAGAGGGAGTATATGTTGAAAGTAGGTCAGATAAGTAAGAAGGAGCCAGTTTATGTAATGCCTTATAAACAATGAGCAAAATTTTGAATTCAATACACTGTTTAACAGGAAGCCAGTGCAGTTGTTGAAGAACGGGAGATATGTGTTCCATAGTAGGAGTTCTGCACTAACTGTAACTTGTGTAAAAGTTTAAGAAAAAGACCATGCGTTCTATTCCTCAGTCAGGGAATAGAACAGCTGGCAGTGGGAGGACGCCATGAAGCAGCTTCTGGCAGTAAAAGCTGCCTTCCCTGACTCCCTGATCTCTTCATGCACCTCCAGGAAGAAAGGCACTGGGGAAGAGCGCGGTTGTGAGTGTCTGGCCACTTTGCCATAAATCCCAAATCGGTGGAGTGCTGCAGTGATGTTTGTCCTTCTGAAAGTTTTTCCCATCTCCATATATGATCATGGAGCTCAATCAGAGTGACCATCAGCTTCATGGTCACCACTCTAACTAAGTCCCTTCTCCTCCAATTGCTCAGTTTGGCCAGGAGGCCAGCTCAAGGAAGAGTCCTAGTTGTTCCAAACTTCTTCCGTTCAGGATTATGGAGGCCAAATGCCCCTGTGAACCTTTAATGCAGCAGAATTTTGTTGTAGTCTTCCCCAGATCTGTGTCTCAACACAATCCTGTCTCTCAGCTCTGCAGACCAGATGGCTTGGTTTTTGCTCTAATATGCATTTTCAGCTGTTAGACCTTATATAGACAATTGTGTGCCTTTCCAAATCATGTCCAATCAATTGAATTTGCCAGAGGTCAACTCCATTCGAAGGATAGAAACGTCTTAAAGGTGATCCAACAAAAGTGGAAATTGAAAAATATACAGTGCCTTTCGTGAGGCACTGTATATGTAGAAGTTATTTACAAAAGACATGTATAAATAATGTGTTAATTATTAATGGTAATCATTAATATTGTCTAGGAAAGCAAGTTAAGAACCATTGTGATGCGTACACAAGCACAACATGTGATTCATGTCCTGCGATGACCTACACTAACATTCCTAATGGATTTACAAAATGTCTGCCATGTTTTGTCTGTGATTCAAGTGAGTAACCATTTATTTTGCCTTTCTTTTTAGTGAGTCATGGTGGTTTCATGTCACGCCTTGCTTTCAAATATATTGTAACTAATATATTGTTTTTTTCCTCCAGATGACTTAAAATTGACTAATTTGTTTCCTTTCTTGTCAAAGGTAATGGGTTGAGAGAAAAGCAGGCATGTACATCAATATTAGATACCATGTGTGAACCTCTTCCAGGTTATTACTGTATAGACTTGCTCTCAAACTGTAAAAAGGCCATGAAACATTCAACCTGCTCACCTGGACAATACATCAACCAAACCGGTCAGTCTGTTATCATTCGAACAGCGTTATTATACAACCATAAAAACTGACAGGCTGAGATGACAGCCGAGAACAATAACCCTGCTTGTATTTATATTAAATAACTATGACTAACAGCACCTGACAAAACCACCCAAAAATCTACTGAATTATGTTTAAGTAAATTATTAGTTATGTAATCAGTATAGAATCTGACACACAAAATGAATAATGATGTCACTAGCTAACCAGTCACTGCTTTAATTGCTCATGGAGTTGAAACTCAAGTACTAATACTGTGTATTTCTGCATCTGTTTCTGTAGGAACAGAATTTAGTGATACAATGTGTAAAGACTGTCCTGTTGGTTCATATTCAGATGGTACATTTTGCAAATTGCATACAAAGTAAGTATCATTATAACATTGCTATTCCACTCGTTCTCAAAATGAAATTTGTACTTTTTTTTTGCACAATTTGCTTCAATAGATTTTGTGGTTAAATCAAGCTCTTTTCTCATAAGAGATATATTTGCTGTTCACCTTAAACATCACTCTCTAACAGCTGTGAATCTCTTGGAAAAACAACAGTCAAAGCAGGAACTGAGACGTCTGATGTTGAATGCAGTAATGAAAGATCTTATTTACCGATTGTGATTCTGTCTTTGTGCGTATTTGTGGTGCTTGTCATAATTGCAATTATTATAAAAAGAAAAAATAAGCAGGACATTGGAGCAAGTCAAGTTACTCCTCCCCAAGATTTGGATCTGTGCATAACTGTTTCCCACAACACAGTGTAAAAAGACTGAAATATGTTTATAAACCAACAATTAAAGTGATCTGTCTGTGTTCATTGACATAAAATAAAATAATTTTTTTATATGTCTATTTAATTATTTACTGGCCTGCCACAATAATGTAATGTCTTCAAATAGTAATTACCTATGTACATTCACCTATGTGTATATTCTTACTAAAACAGTTGCTGAATAAAGCACTTATAATCTTCAGTCATGATTATTTGCATGTGCTGATGTGGCACAGGCTATGCAAACTGTACATTGCCATTTAAAACAGCTTCTTGACCTACAAAAAAAGATTGTTGTCATTAAATGAAGCGAGTTTTAAAATGAACATTGTTCAATTATTCCTCAGTGTGTTTCCCTTTTTAACACGTTATAGCTCATCTTAAAATGTCCTACAGCACATCCTTGGGAATTAACAGCATTCCTAAAAACAAAACAACCCTTGACGTTACTTCCCTAACATGAAAGCAGAATATGTCAAATCAATCCAGTTTACAGTTTTTTTCCTCCCCACTGTCACAGCATGGACCTTGTTTTCTGTATTTCCCTGTTCTCCCGCCTTGCTTTTGTTCATTGACCTAGTATCTGTCTCCTCTTGATTTCATTGGTTAGTTCACGTGTATCTTGTTAATTATCCTCATTTGGTCTGTGTACTTTAGTTCCCCTTTCAGTTCAATTCGTTGTCGGCTATTGTCGTGGAGTATGCTGCTTGTGTTTCCCTGTGTGTCTAATGAATTTTCATCATCTTAGATTATTATTAAATGCTTATTGAATCATCTTCTTCTCCATGCGCCTCTCTCCCACAAGAGCATGACAGAATAGCAGACCAAAAAAGTGAGTTAGCGGCATATTCCCCGTGTTTGTTTTTCGTTTTTTGAAAGTTTGTTTTTTATTTTCATTATGGACCATCCCACACAGGCAAAGTTGTCCAGGAAGGGTCCTCGGGAGAGCTTCGCCACCTTTGTGGAGTGGGTGCTGGCAAGTTGTAACTCACTGCTGACTGCCTACTACGCTGGTGAGAATCTTGCCAGCCCCACTCTACAACAGAGCCCAGCCTAACACCACGCCGCTGCGCAGAGCAACCGCCAGAGCCCACCGCAGACGGAAAGCCAGAGCCCGCCGCGACTGACGAGCCAATGCTAAAAGGAGTGACAGAGCTGAGGATCGCCCCTAGAGCCCCATCTGTCTGACCAGGTGTGTGAGCCGGCAACAAAACCCACCTTGGAGGATTACACAGTGGTGCATGAGGGCATGGAGGAAAGCCCTGCCCATTGTTCCACCGTTGAGGTTGCGCTCTGAGGAAATGGATTTATATGTAGACATGTCTCTCCTTCTCCCGTCTTCTTCTGAACTCTCTGCCTGTCCTGTTAAGGCCAAGGATTCCGTTTATAAACTCCCTGTCAATCCTGCAACGATCATGGAGGTTGTTCCCCTGACAGAGGGCTTCCTTTAATGGGAGTTGCCATATTGTGTGTCTGGGCCTTGCATGCCACCACTGCTCCTCCTGAAATGGTGGCATCCACCTCTGAACTGTCTGTCTGTCTCGTCACGACCATGGAGGTCTGCAATTAACTATTTGTCTGCCCTGAACTGTCAGTCTACTCTATTACGACCATGGAGGTTGTTCCCCTGTCCCTGGCACTCCCGGTGCTGGGAGTTGCCATCCCCTGTCCCTGAACCCCCAATTATCCCAGATGATTATCAGGCATCTGCCATCTTAAGCCCCTATGCCATTGCATCCTGCCAGTCCTGCTGCTCACCATCTGTGATGTGGGTTTGCCGCGGGTCTGCCAGTCTCCATCGTCGTCGTGGCTCGAGGATCCCTTGTCTCCGCCTCCAGCCTCTGATTCCCGGACTCTGCCTCGGCCCATTGACCCAGTGGCTCCACCATGGCTCCTAGCTCCCTCATCTCCACCGTGGCCCGTCAATCCACCAGCTCCGCCGGGCTCCTTCATCCCTCTGGCTCCACCTTGGTCGGCCGTTGACCTGCCCTCGCCTCAGGACTACACTCCTCTGGCTTTGCCTCATCCCTTTGTCCCTCCAGCTCCATTGGGCTCCTCCCTCCGGCTCCATCTGTGTCCTCTGTCGCTCCGGCTCCAGCGCTGCCTTCCGGATCCCTCCTACACCTCGGTCACCTGAGACATCTGCTCTGCCTTGGCCCTCAGGATCCTCGGCATCTCCCTGGCTCTACTGCTCTCCGTCTTCACCCTGGGCTCCTCTCCCACCTGCTCCGCCTCTGTCAGTCGGCCCCCTGGAGTCGTCAGCCCTTCCTCCACCATGGGCTCCACTATGGGCCGCATTCATGGCTGCATTCTGGGTCCCGCCTGGCTCCTCCTGCTCTGGCTCCCACATATCTTCTTCCTGGCTCCTCCCATCATCTTCGCCACCCTGGCTCCTCCTGTCTCTGTCCTGGCTCCTCCCTCATCTTCGTCTCCATGTGCCTATCTCCCACAAGAACGTGACACCCATTTTTCAATGTGCATATACAGCAGTGCAGCGATCGCTTCCACACTGAGTCTATTTTTGCTGTGCTGCAAGCGCAGAATAGCAGATTGTTTGTGAGTGAGTGAACCCACACTTGTCTCGTCCTTCTCCGTAATCTTCGTAGCAACATATAGAGCGCAACCACCGTTCTCCTGTCAACAACATGCACTACATGCAAAATAAAGAGAGTCATAATGCTGATAAAGCTTTTTCAAGAAATTTAAAAGCATTTAAATTTACAATCCACAGAATGGGAAACTACTTACCCATTATTGTATTTATTTGGCATAAAAGCCCCGGATTGAATGGGCGTCAGTAGAGCACTGCAAATGTGTCCTGTGTGAAAGCACATTGGCCACTTCCTGCTTCTGCAACACATACGTACTGCATACGGACCGCTTACGCACTGCACACGGAGTATGTGTGAAACAGGCATAAGTCGGGTGCTCGGTAAAAACTGATAAATCCTCCACCACTTATTTACACACAGTATTACAAAAAAGTTGCAAAGTATTTTGAACATGGTACCATGGTTTTTGAGTTGCAGTACAGTGGTATTTACATTCAATATCATTACAGTACCTTTAGCACTTTTTTGTAACACTGTTTGCCACTGTTACCAACAACTACAGCTTAGCAATAAATATTATTCATGTCCAACTGAAATATCCAAAAGTGTGGATTATGGTAAAAACAAATTTCTTGCCGAAATTTTTTACACTTAAATGTGGGGTAAGTGATTTCTGGTAGCCAATGTTGATATGTCAAATCACCAAAACAAACATGTCCCTACCCCAAAAGGGTCTCGCCCCTATTTTGATAGCTCAGCCCCATACATACATAGCTGAAGGGAACGACAATACGATTGCAGATGAACAAACAAGCAAACATGACACACGAGCATATTCAAGCAAAAGCCAGCATATATTAGTTCTGTGAAACAAAGCAAAACCAATGTAACTCACCTATCAAAAAGAAACAAAGCAACCTCGGCGTCCGATCACAGGCCTTCCCGCTCCTTGAGTTCTCTCCAGCGCTGGAAAGCTGATCCGATATTTACACAGGTCCTACTTCTTGCCTTGTCGTAAGCCTTCTTTTGTTCCACAGACGGTTTCCTCTTTTGTTTTTTATCTGCCATCTCTATCTTTCTGTCGTTGCTCGGCTCGGCTAATGTCCGTCCTGTGCACTGAGTGCTTTCTCCTCCGCATCATGAGTAGACACGCCCCTTACTGCTGATTGGATACAAGTTTGTTTTGGTACTCGGCCCAACTCAGTTTTCTAAAGCGTTTTTGAAAAAATACATACCCCACCTTTAAACCAGCTATTATGGCACCCCCTAACCGTGCAAAGGACACCAGTCTTTCTGTAGTCCATTTTAAAAGTTAGCTAGCCAGTCAAAACTACACAGTCGTCGGAAAAGTACAGATTCACAATACAGCTACGATTAGCGGAAGTGGCTTACTGGATATCTAAGGGTGTACTCACACTAGGCGATCTGAACCGTTCCCGAGCGCGTTTGACCGCCAATGCCCGGTTCTTTTGTCTAGTGTGATCGCTCCGTACCGCGCCCGGGCGCAGTTCATTTAGCCGTCCCTGGTTCGCTTGGAAGAGGTGGGTCAGAGCACAATTCAGTTGGGCTCGGGTGCAGTACGCATGTAGTGTGATTGCTAACCGTGCCGGAGGACGGAACAGCTACTATTTTGTGTGTGCTACTGTCATCGTCATGACCGCAAACATCTTCTATTACTAATAGAACACACCAGCCACAGCCATATCACCCTGTAACCCAAGACTGGTTGCCCACTGAAGCTAAGCAGGGTTGAGCTTGGTCAGTACCTGGATGGGAGACCTCCTGGGAAAACTAGGTTACTGCTGGAAGAGGTGTTAGTGAGACCAGCAGGGGGTGCTCACCCTGGGGTCTGTGTGGGTCCTAATGCCCCAGTATAGTGACGGGGAAAAGCACCCTCCTTCGGATGAGACATTAAACCGAGGTCCTGACTCTCTGTTGTCACTAAAAATCCCATGGCACTTCTCGTTAAGAATAGGGGTGTATCCCCGGTGTCCTAGCCAAATTCCCTCCACTGGCCCTTGTCAATCATGGTCTCCTAATAATCCCCATCCACTGAATTGGCTCTATCTCTCACTCCTGTCCACCTGTAGCCGGTGTGTGGTGGCTGCCGTCGCATCATCCAGGTGGATGTTGCACACTGGTGGTGGTTGAGGAGAGGCCCCCTCATATTATTGTAAAGCGCTTTTTTTGTGTACAGCAATACACAATAAAGCGCTATATAAATTCCTCATTCATTCATTCATTCATTCATTCATACTACTACTACAGTACACATCAATTAATTTAATTAAATCAAGTATATTTAGGTTTATAACAAGTCTGGTTTTCACCTTATTGATGAACAGGAATTGTAGTTTGCTAGTAAAGCTGCAAATTCTTTCATTAACGTCAGCTGCCTCCCTAATAATCTTCTGATACATGCAAGTGAAAATCGCTGCATGGCATAAATTATGTTTATTAGGCAGTCTATTAGCGAAAGTGGTTTTCTCCCAGTTATCTCGTACATGACGTAAGCGTGCTCCGGCCCCGAATGTTTAGTGCAAGTGTGAGTGCAGGCAAAGTCCCTTATTAGGTATTCCATAGTCTTTGGCTGCGTTTACACTTGGCATTAATATGCAACCTGTATCCGGATGCTGACCACATACATATTGAAAAGACAAGTGTAAACGCACTTCTGATCGGAATGTTATCTGATTAGCATGTCCTGGTCCAGAGGTAGTCAAACTGGTCTGCATTTACACTTGGCATTAACATGCAATCACCATCAGATCATCAGTCAATCAGGACACGGCGCGTTTACACTTTGCAACATCAGCTGACTTCTCGATCTGGATGACCGATCGGATCTGTATTTCCCGCGCAATATTTAAATAAGTCTGCAGATGGCAAAGTCAACCTGAAGTGGTAGGTTTTCTTTTGAAAACTATTTTCAGTCGCGGGACATTTTACAAGTCAAAATAAATATACGAGTCTCACTAGTCTCACTAGCGCTCTGTTCTTCCGACAGATCGGGAGAGAGGGGGCGGCGTTTTGCGTGATGTCGACCTGCGAATAGGGATGGGTAGATCGACACCTAGTGTCGACACACGTTTCGAGTTTTTGACACACTAGTGACTAGTGCTTCGAAACAGTGCTCCGGAGCATTGCTTGAAATGAGGCTGTCACGTGACCTGTGAAAACCAAGCTTCGTTACCTCACTGACACGTCAAGCTAGGCTCAAATACAAAGCGCGTCGATTGCGCTGTCCCATACCCGCGATCCATTTAGTGCAATGTTGTAGTTATATCAGTCAGCATGCCTATATGTAACCTATGTAGTGTTTTTACGTGGTGTATCGTTAATTATAGTACTACTATTAAAAACAATGACATGTGAATGTCTGTTGACTGAATGAAAATTAAAACACCTTGCGGGCTCAACCACTGTTCCCAAAAAGGATAAAAGTCCTTCCTTAACCACAAACATTTTTGCTGCTTGTAAATGCCATCCTCTGTTGTCAACAGCTCACATTGGCGAGAAAAATATATTATTGCAAAATATATTAAATGCAATAACTGCATTTGTGTTTTTTAACAATGTGCATGTTTGTGTTCTTTTGTAAGGAAGACACCAAAATGGTGCAATGAAAAATGATGTAGGTCAATTTATTGGCATATTAAACATTCTATTTATGTGAAAAGACACAAGTTTGATGCAAGTAAAAATGAAGAAAAAGTCTTTATTGTCATTTCTTGCTATGACACATATTCTTATTAAATAGACAATTAAACCTTACAATGACATCCCAATTAACAAAACATCTAAATCAGGGCTGTCCAAGCTCAGTCCTGGAGGGCCCGTGTCCTGCAGAGTTTAGCTCCAACCCTAATTAAACACACCTGAACCAGCTAATCAAGCTCTTACTAGGCATAGAAACTTCCAGTCAGGTGTGTTGTTGAGGCAAGTTGGAGCTAAACTCTGCAGGACACCGGCCCTCCAGGACCGAGTTTGGACAGCCCTGATCTAAATGATACAGTTGGTGTAAGGTCTTTTCAATGTGTATGTGGACAACAACCGGATACAGGTCGCATGTTAATGCCAAGTGTAAACGCAGCCCGAACACATTGTGATCGGATCTCCATGTAATGTAAACACAATCCAGCACATCGTGTCTGCATTCGCAGGTGGACGTCGCGCAAAACCCCTCTCTCCCAAACTGTCAGAAGACTTATTTAAAGGGGTCATATGATGCGATTTCAATTTTTCCTTTCTCTTTGGAGTGTTACAAGCTCTTGGTGCATAAAGAAGATCTGTAAAGTTGCAAAGACTAAAGTCTCAAATCCAAAGAGATATTCTTTATAAAAGTTAAGACTTGTCCACACCCTCCTAAAACGGCTCGTTTAAACACGCCCCCACATGTCTACGTCACTGTGTGGGAAGATTTGCATAACACCGCCCAAATGTTCATGCAAAGAAAGAAGGGTAACTTTTATTCTCGCTGTAGTATTGTTGTTGCCGCTGGCGCCATGTCGTGGAGATGCTGTGTGTTTCGTTGTGAAAGCGAAACTACTTTGTTTGGCCTTCCAAAAGAGGACGATATCCGTTTCGTCATGCCTAGAGCTGATCCGTGCTGGTCGCTGAGGAAATACTTCAACTTCGCGCTGTGGATCGCCGGATCGGCTTTCACCGTGTCAATGCAAATATACCAAACTGTAACTTCAAAACCGAAGTATGTAGGCCCTACCGAACCATCATTTTTGTGTACCATTATTACCCCATTGTGTATTTACCAGGGATAGAGAAGAGTTAAATTCCAATCTACCAAATCTATTAAATTGTGACTTAGGACAGGTAAAATTACAAAAGAGTAATACATAGTTATCTCCAAAAAACAGTATTGGAAAATAGAATAAAAAAAAAAAATCACATGTTGCATAAGTAATTAAAATATTATTATTATTCTTGTTTTTAATTATATTTATTTTTATTATTTTATTTATTTATTATTTTCCTCTGAGTGTTTTGTTTTTTCTTCCTATTGAAGCACCACACTCCAGTCCAGTTGGTGGTGTTATAGTACCAAAGCTGGCTTGTCAACCGCACCTTACTAGAAGGAGAAGCGCAATCATGTATGATGAATAAACAGTTGGTGGCGGCATAGACATAATAAATACCTAGATGCCTCATTGGCCGCTTTGAGCCGTTGCTGCGATACGTC
>NW_015544153.1:1555593-1556076 GCF_001515605.1 Sinocyclocheilus anshuiensis
ATGTTAATGTAGTATAACTGACATATACATGTTTTGTCATTTGAATGTACATTAAGTTGTTTCATTGCTTTCTCGGTCTTCAACCCCAACATTTTAGCTAACATTTTTCTACTGGAAGAAAATCAAAATAATACATCTTTAAGCACTAATAATTTACCATCATTGAGAAAATTGAATAAAACCAGCGAATACAAATCAAAAAGTGACACTCTTGGTAGTCTGCTTTTTATTTTGATAGCACTCTATACAGATATAAACTCCACAACAAACAATAACAAATGCAACTGATAATCCTTTATGGATCCAGTCAAACTTACAGTTACATTGGTAAAATATGATGCACTGATAGAGTGCACAGTAAAAGTGATATGTAATATTAAAAAGTATATGTAGTACAAGTTGTAGTAAAGTGAATAATATAAAAAGTGAGTACAACAGAATATAATAGATTTATAATAGCATAAATTATATGAATAATACCAT
>NW_015544153.1:1556361-1564904 GCF_001515605.1 Sinocyclocheilus anshuiensis
GGGAAGGGGGGGGGTGGTTTGTGTGGTTTGAATATGAGCAGAGTAATTCTGGCCATTCATTCAGGGTTATTCTGGGTTTTAACTAGTACTAATACAACATTATGCTGTGGAAGTATAGCCTACTCTCTTGGAAATGCAGAGAACAGGCTTTCTTCATAAATCCACAGATTTATGATAGGCTATGAAATGCTTATAATCAAGTGATGATAAACTTACTCTTTGTAAATAAGTAACGTTAGTGAAATTAAAGAGAGATGATTTAGCTCCACTCTTAATCCTGACAGTCTGGCATTGTCTTGTCAAAGTGCTCACTGTACATATTGTGCTCATAACAATTTTGATAGCACTCTATAAGCGTAGAGGGGAGCGTGCATTTGCGGTGGCAGGGCCACAACTCTGGAATACCCTACCTTTAGAGATTAGAATGGCCCCTTCTTTGTCTGTTTTTAAGTCCTTGCTAAAAACTTATTTGTTTTCCTTAGTGTATTGACTACTGTGATATGGTAAATTTTATTAATATGGCAATTTACCAGAAGAAAACAGTCAGTCTGAGAAGCATTGAAGGTCTTCATTGAACTTCTAGAGCAAGCAATTGGAATATTAAAGAGATCTCATTCGTGGTTGTCTTTTGGGACCGGCCTAAACTAATCTTTGATTAACTTGTGGCGATTAGACCACAGAGCAATGTCAGGCTGCTCAGCTGAGAAAGGATGTGTGCTGTCTATCACAACCATAAGCTGCAGTCATCCGCAGTCATCCAAAAGCTGCAGTCATCCGCAGCCACCAGCATCAGCAGCAGACAGCCTGAACCTCAGCTAGAGGCAGTGATAGACAAATGGGGGGGGGGCATTTTGGTGAATTTAGCTCCACTCTTAATCCTGACAGTCTGGCATTGTCTTGTCAAAGTGCTCACTGTACATATTGTGCTCATAACACAATTTACTTTATGATATAAACTACAATATAAACGTTAAAACTTAAGAATTCATTTAAACTTTGATTGCATATAAAGTCTCAGCTTTCACAGCTTACTAGCGATATCGCTAACGTTAGCTATTAATAGTCTGACACTGGTGGCTAATTAAGCTGTAAACATAAAGCTAAAAATGCCCAAAAAACATACAGAAACAACTGTTCAGTCTTACCTGTGAAAGATAATACCCCGAGATCAGGGGCCGGTTGCATAAAAGGTTTAGACTAGTCTTAAAAGTTAGTCAACTAATTTTTTCTTTCAGGCAGGTCATTTTTTTTTTTAATTTACTTAAATAAAAATGTACATTAGTCTAAGTTGAATCCAAAAAACAAGACCGATTACCCTTTGGTTAACTGCTAGTTGGTCAGACTAGTACTTAAGACACTGTCTTAACATAGAGGCTAAGTTTATGCAACTGGGCCCTGTTTTTATTATTGTGCGACGGTTTGTAGATGCCCAAGCTGCCGACGAGTCAATATGTTTTCTTCTGTCCCGATACGAGAGTTGCCTTCACCAATATGGCGGCGACGTTGACGTGCGGTCGAGCGGCCAATGAGGCGTCTAGGTATTTATTATTTATGATGTCTATGGGTGGCGGTATGTGCCTATGGTGCGGAATACGCCAACAATTCCAAAGAAGAAGAAGAGAAGCAGTCGCGGGCGCGGCAGATTTGAACGTATACAACTGTATCTATCGAATACATCAGTAGGATTCGCTAAACTTCAGCAGCATTTCTTTGACACATGCAGTGCAGTTAGGCGAGCTCAAATCAGATACAAAACTGCTCGACCACTATTAATTTACAGTGAGAAATGGCAAGGGAAACATCAGGTAAATATTTCCAGACTTCCACTAGAAATCTCTTACAGCAAAGACGTTACCATGTCTTGGACATTCGCCTCATAAATGATTGAACATAAATTAAACTTTGTTTGATAAAGTACAAATAAATAAAACGGTGAAGGAAATTATTGGTCTAATTCTAGGGAATCAATCATTTCGCTTTTTGGGAAGAAATCGCGTCGATGTAAAAAGCTTTCAGTGGAAAGCATGAAAGTGATGACATATGGTTGCGGGTAACGTTACAGAGATGAAACATTGTTTTAGAGCCCAACTGCTGATGCTGAGGACATGTTCAGTAAACAGTTTGTAGGTTCTGGCACAGTTTCTCTCTATTTTTTAAAAGCCATCTAACATGAATTTATTTTTCAGCTTCATAAGAAAAAAAGAATGCAGCGTGATCTCCTCTGGACCAGTGATGATTCTTAGTTCCTTGACATGTACATATGTACCTTCATTCATCTGTCAACATTACTACCTCTCCTTCTCACCATGAACATTGTGCTTTGTATGGCAACATGTAATAATGCAGAATATGAAATTAATGGAGAGTGTTGCCCAATGTGTGATCCAGGTATGTGCCATCCTTCACTCATTACCACAACATATGAGGTCAGATTTAAAGAGGTCATATGAGATTTTGTTTTTAGTCATTTGTCTCATGGTACCAGGCTTTGAACAGTCTCATCATTATTACTGATGAGCCGAATAACTAATATGCTCATAAAACAGTCTTTTAAGTTGTTAATAGTTTAAGCTGTTAATAGTGTAAATCGTCTGTTTGATTACGTCTTTGATTGTCTTTAATTGATTTTTCCATACATTTCTGCCATATGTACATTAACTGACAGTCACCACTGATAAGCTACCACTAAATATTGTAGAAACTTAATTTGCTGTAAAGTTGCTTTGCAACGATTTGTATCGTGAAAAGCGCTATACAAATAAACTTGAATTGAATTGAATTTTAAGTTTGGACTGATGTGAATAAACATCAGCCACTTAGGTATTTCTTAGATATTTTTGGTGGGCTAGCAACAGCAGATAGCAGTGTTGGGAAGGTTACTTTGGAAATGTAATAGGTGACAGATTACAAGTTACCCTACTTAAAATGTAATAAGTAGTGTAACTTTTCAATTACTTTATAAAAGTAATGCAACTGATTACATTTGATTACTTTTCTAAATTTCTCATTTAGAATTTTTTCAACTGTTTATCATTTTCAAACATGTAAACCAGGCAGGGTAAACCTTACAGTAGTACTCAACACCTTTCTCTTCCACAGAAGTAAGGGGCGGGTGAGCAGAGCTCATTAGCATTTAAAGGGACATGCCACAAAATGAGTCGCTGTGAACAAATCAAGGTAAAAAGGGTGTTGTTTTACACGACCACTGAGGAATTTTAACCAAAGTATGTTGCAGACCATTCAGACTTACTTTGAGATCATTCTGAGATTAAATACATATTTAAAATCATAACAAGAAATATTTTATTAGCTATGATACTGTTTTTGGAATCAAATCTTTACATAGCTATGACAGTAAACACTGGAATCTAACAATGCCTTTGAAAAAAACAGTCAATCTTTAAAAAATTAAGCATAGACCCATATAGGAAATAAAAGAGTTATCGAATAAGCATGTTCTAAACTCCTGAAACATTGGTGTTTCATATTTTAGAGCAGTCACTGCAATTTATGAAAGAAATCAATTAAATCTGTATGTGGGAGTGTGTGTGAAAAAAAGCAGATGTAACCCCCTTTGTAATACTTAACATTTTCATAAGTAACTGTAATTTAATTACATGTTTTTTCTCAGTAACTGTAACTGATTACAGTTACTTTTATTTTGTAATTAAATGACGTAATTCCGTTACATGTAACTAGTTACTCCCCAACACTGGCAGATAGTAATAGTAATTATTCTTCCTTGCATAACTGGGCAGGCCAAGTTGTTGAAATCTATTTCTGTACATTTATATAGTGGTTTTATTTCGCAATGTCAAGTGGCATTTTATTTTTCATTATATGACCCATTTAAGTCACATATTTGACAGATGTAGTATTAAGTGTTTCCCAACCATGTTTCAGGATACTTAAAAATGTTTATATTTCACACAATTGACATAAATATAGACATACAATAAATGCAGCTTATATAATTACACAAATATATGTATTTATTGTTATTTTCAAAAGACATCTATAATAATGTGTTGGTAATTATTAATATTGTCTAGGAAAAAGAGTTAAGAACCATTGTGATGCGTACACAAGCACAACATGTGATTCATGTCCTGCGATGACCTACACTGATGTTCCTAATGGATTCACAAAATGTCTGGCATGTTTTGTCTGTGATTCAAGTGAGTAACAATTTATTTTGTATCATGTCACCCCTTGATTTCAAATATATTGTAACACTTTTTGTGTTGACCTACAATTGACTCATTTGTTTCCTTTCTTGTCAAAGGTAATGGGCTGAGAGAAAAGCGGGCATGTACGTTAATATCAGATACAGTGTGTGAACCTCTGCCAGGTTATTACTGTATAGACTTGCTCTCCAACTGTAAAAAGGCCATGAAACATTCAACCTGCTCACCTGGACAATACATCAACCAAACCGGTCAGTCTGTCATCATTCAAACAGCTTTATTATACAACCACAAAAACTGACAGGCTCAGCTGATATCTGAGATCAATAACTCTGCTTATGTTTATATTAAATAACTGTACATATCTCAGTTTGCATATTGTTCCAAAGCTGTAGATGTGGTTACCACAGATCCTCATGACAGACAGTGTTTGCTTGTGACTGACAGGACCTGACAAAACCACCCAAAAATCTACTTAACCCATTTAATCCCACCGGTCACAATAGTGACTGTAAAAAAGGTTTTCATTTATAAAGCTCTAAAAACCTCACTGACTGATGTTTTAGTGCACTTCCTGCAAATATGGAAAAAATAAAGGGTCTCAAATATGAAATATGTGCAGTTTCACATGATTAGTGCAAATTGTCATATGACCAAAGCAGTTTATTTCCTGTTTGCACCTTGAGAATATGATGGCTGCATCAAAGCTCCAAAACATAAGGCTAGTAAAGTATGTCAACATAAAGTTATGACAAAGATTTTTGGTACACATTATCTTTAAGGTGTCTAGTATTAATATATGAATTCACATATATTCAGTTTTGTTGAGTGTGGTCATAGAATGAGTAAACATGTTGATGGTCACAATAGTGACCGGTAGGATAACAGTGAACTTTATATTTACAATATAAATCCAATCGCAGTTGCTAGTGAAAATTACACTAAAATGTTGCAATGACAAAATATTGCACTAAATTAAAAATTAAAATGTTACAAAAAAATTACAATATTGATGTTGTAATACAGGTAGCACTAATATAAAAATGTGAATTTTGAAATGCGTTGATGGTTGAATTGTTTTTTTTTTATCTCAGTGTTCCTATCAATGTTGCATAAGGTTTTTTTATGCATAATAATAATAACCCTAGAATATGATCAAACAGTTTAAAATAGCTGGGCTTAGATATATAACAATTTTTATGACTGCAGAAATATTGTAATTCGATACTCACCTTATCCCACCGGTCACAATTGTGACCGACCATAAAACAATTTTTCACACACTTTTCCAAAAAAAATTCAAAAAATAATTATTGATTATTTCAAAGGGTTACTAATGACACATCATTTGGATATTTTCATGTCTGGGAAAAATTGGGGATTAAACGGGTTTAGCAAATTATTAGTTGGTTATGTGATTATTCATTTTGTGTGTCAGATGCTATACTGAATAATTGAATAATTTCACTAGCTAATGTGAGACCAGTCACTGCCTTTGTTGGTCATGGAGTTGAAACTTAAGTACTAATACTGTGTATTCATGCTTGTGTTTGAATAGGAACAGAATTTAGTGATACAGTGTGTGATGGCTGTCCTGATGGTTCATATTCAGATGGTACGTTCTGCAAATTGCATACAAAGTAAGTTTCATTATTTTACAATATTGACTTTCCACACATTCTTAAAATGCATTTTGTACATTTGTTGTTTTATAATTTGCTTCACTAGAGTTTGTGAGTAAATTTAGCTCTTTTCTCACAAGCAATATAGTCCTATTTGTAGTTCAACCTGTGCACCACTTTTTAACAGCTGTGAATCTCTTGGAAAAACAACAGTCAAAGCAGGAACTGAGGCATCTGATGTTGAATGCAGTAAAGGAACACCTTATTTACAGATTGTGATTCCATCTATGTGCGGAGTGTTTGTGGTGCTTGTCATAATTGCAATTGTTATAAAGAGAAAAGATAAGCATTACATTGGAGCAAGTCAAGTTACTCCTCCCCAAGATTTGAATCTGTACACCCAAGCAGTTTCCCCCAACACAGTGTAAAAAGACTGACATGTTCATAAACCAACAATTAAAGTGATCTGCTTGTGGTCACTGACAATTTCTTATATGTCTGTTGTTTGTAAGTGTACAGCACATTGTAGTGCCATCCCAAAGGCACAAAATCACTTTTACAGACTTTTAGGCTAACTGTTCCCTGCTGGTGGAATGACCTGCCCAACTTGATCCGAGCAGGTGATTCTTGCGCATCTTTTTCATCAACATTTGACCCTCTAACACTCTCTATTCTATTTCTATTCTAATTGTTTTCTTTTTATTTATTATAAAAAGAAAAACTTGACCCTCAGTTACTAGGCCTAGTTCTATTTTATTTCTGTTCTACTTTTTATTCTTTTCATTTATTATAACAAAAATAAACTTGCTACTGTGTAGACCGTTTGTGAAGCTGTTTCAAACCGCTTACATGATGTGAGCTGCTCTGGATCAGTGGCTGCGCGAAAGTAGGTTTAAATATTCCGATGTGATTGTACATTTCTTAGTTGAAAAAGGTTGTGCTACTTTTTTCAAGCTCAAAAGAAAAGCATTTTTATGAACAGATTTTTTTGTAACAATGTAAAAATGATTTTATTGCCATTTTGATTAATTTAATAAAGAATGAGAATGTGCCGTAACGCCGTGTTGAGTTCTGGGAAACTGCTTTGTTTATCCGCCATATTTGCAGGATATCGCTGGCTTTACGCTATTGAGATTGTGAAAAATGTCACCAGTGTATGTCATTCATACTGCATCGATAATTGCAATAGTAACTCAGATCATCGTTCTGAGAGAAAACTGGACAATGCAGTATGTTTTTTTGCCTTTTCTATGTGTAAAAACACCAAGGGAAGGAGGTCGCAGAGAAGACGCCGAATAGTAAATCTGTTAATGTCACTGATTAAACCCACTTACTCTCACTCAATAAAATAATCACATTGCTGTGTGTTTTTGAAAGTTTTGATTTGGTTGGTTTAATGGTTAACATTACCTTCATTGCGAGCAGCATGACTCTCACTAGGCTTGTGAATTAGCAGAACTTGAACAGGGGACTTTCTAAAATGCTTAAAGTGGCTTAATGTACCAAGACAGTGATAAAGACAAAACTGTAAAGCATATACTATGTGCAGATATGCATATAAGATCAAAATGTGAACGCAACGCGTTTATTTACGTTAAGCATTTTCCTCTCATATAAAGAACGTGCTTAATGCGCTTAATGACAGTGATATTTAAAGACCACATTCTGTACACACATCTTACTAATACAGCATAATATGTGTGGAAAAACAGATGAGCCCAAAATATGAACTTTAGAAATCGCTCTTAGTCCAGAAGCTCTTTCTAGATTACTGTTTTCTAAAGAGAGGAAAACGCTTTACATTTAAACATGTCGCATTAATATTCTTGCTCATCTGCATGTCTTTTAGCACCACTGTCTTAGCACATTAAACCAGCATTTGAAAATGCTACAAAACTTTCCCCAAGCTCCTAGGGATTTGATTTTGCTTGTCATTTGTTGAAATAAATATAAAAAGTACAGTGAGTTCGTGACTGTTCGCTGAATGTGACCCACAATCTCTGATTCTCCTCCGTGGCCATGGAAAAATGAATATTTATAATGACATCAATTATACTTTGTCATTTAAAAGTTTCCAACAAAGAAATGGATCGACTTCTGTCAGCTTGTTGAACACACACTTTTATTTGGATAATCAACCATATGATGACTGAAGCAGCAGCGAGCGACACTGTATTCAAGCTAATCGGGTAAACACTGTAAACCAAATTCTACAAAACCTAAGAGAGAAATGCAGTGCATATCATGCAGTGCGATAAAATAGCTTCTCATCCCTGCAAACGATACAATGAAGAATGAATGGTTTAACTTAAAGGCAAAAGCAAAACAAAAGAATATAGCTGCAAGCAGCGATGGCGGGCCCAAGCCGTCAGTGCAAACGCCATCCCGGAGGCATCAGGAGAACGGTGCACAGCGGGCACATGCATTTACAGTAACCTTCCGGCAGTCGGGTTTTAAGGGATACGGCAATTAAAGAGTTAATCCAAACCATTAAGAATGTGAAACACACATACACAGAACAATATATAAAACTTTAGTAACACTTTACAATAAGGTTTCAGTTATTAACATTAACTATATTAATTAACATGAACAATAATTATATAGCATGTATTATTGTCAGTTAATATTCAAAACTTAAACATTAAAAAAACTGGTAACACTTTATAATAACTGCACACTATGAGTCATTAGTTAAGCAGTAGTAAATAGTCAATTCATCCTTTATAAAGCA
>NW_015544153.1:1565755-1566467 GCF_001515605.1 Sinocyclocheilus anshuiensis
CATCATTTAGTCGCCCAGAGTGAAGATTTAGTCGCATATGCGAGTGATTTACTCGCAATGTAGAGGGTTGACATGATAATAGTTGCTCAGTGTGTTAATAAATGCTTTATAAACACATAGTCCTACCGTAACTCATGATTAAGTCAGGTAGTTATAAAACATTTAGAAGCTGCCAGCCATCTATTTTTGTGAGCTCATCTAAAGTGAGGATTGTTTATACCTTGTAAAGCATTTACAAAGGAGATTTAAAAGCTCATTAATCTTCCAAACAGAAAAGTTAATCAAACACAACACAGAGGGATACAGAACACAAAAATATTTTTTCAAGATTGAAAAAAGGAAACTACAACTGTTCACTTGATTAAAAAAAAAAGAAAAAGAAACCTCTGCAATTTCATAGAAAAAAAAAAAAAGTGTACAGTTTAATTGTTTTTGGTTTTTTTTGCATCTTGAAATAAATATTTCCGAGTTATGTATCCCTCTGTGTTGTGTTTCTGAGGCATCAGGAGAACGGTGCACAGTGGGCACATGCATTTACAGTAACCCTCTGACAGTCTTTTTTTTTAGGGATACGGCAATTAAAGAATTAATCTGAACCATCAAGACACACACAGAACAATATATAAAACTTTGGTAACACTTTCAATAAGGTTTCAGTTATTAACATTAACTGTATTAATTAACATGAACAATAATTATATAGCATTTATTA
>NW_015544153.1:1566682-1599307 GCF_001515605.1 Sinocyclocheilus anshuiensis
GCTCTCTCTCTCTCTCTCTCTCTCACCCCCACTTTTTTATCTGTTAACATTAGATAATGCACTGTGAATTAACATTAACATTTTGATTAACTAACATCAACAAACATTAATAAATGTTGTAAAAATATATTTGTCATTGTTAGTTTTTTTAGTTCATGCATTTACTGTTGTTAATGTTAACAAATGAGGTATTGTAAAGTGTTACCAAAACCTTTAAAACCTTTAAAGCATTTTTAACAATTTGATTGATCTATAAGCATTTGTGAAATATTTTTGCCTGCATTACAGCTTAGTCTTCATCTGTGAGCTGAACTGTTTTACTGTTACATCCATGAGATTATGTAAATTCAGATGAATGTCGTGTCACAGGATGTCATAGTTTTTAATATTATATAACTATGTTAACATGAACAATATTTATATAGTATTTATGAATCTCAGTCATTATCATGTTCAAAATTGACTACTACATTATTTATTAAAATGTATAGTTAATGCACATCAGTTACTGTACCATGAACTAAGATGAAATTTTTTTTACCAACACAAATAAATACAGTAAAAACATATTGTTTATACTTACTTTATGTTAGTTGTGAATTAACTAATGTTACAAAACTATATATTTTAACTATTAGTTAACATGAACAATATTTATACAGCATTTATTAATGATATTTAATATTAAGTCCAAAATGTATTAATACATTATTAAAATTTAAAGTTGTACCTTTTAACATTAGTTTATGTAATGTGAATTCACATGAACATTACTATTTTTATTTATTAACATTAAAAAGATTAATACATGCTGTAAACATATATTGTTCATTGTTAGTTCATGCTAGTTAATGCATTACCTAATGTTAACCTAAGAGACAGTATTGTAACTTGTTACCAACATGTTTTCTGATCTATAACCATTTTTTTAAATTATTTTAATAACCTATAAGCATTTGTGAAATAATTATATAAAAATATATTACCAGTAAAGTACACATTAACTTATTTGTATGTATTTGTTCCTTATTCTAATTAATTGAAATGAGCAGTAAAGTGTCAGACTTAAAATATTTATTATCCTATCAGTGAGAGAGGATATAGGATAAAAATCCATATTCAAACCACAATAGCCGACTTCCTGTTGGTCGTAGCTAATGACTGTAAATTAGAAAGTTGTCCGGCTTGTTGAGTACAATACATGTATCAAGTTTGTTGACTGTAGCTAAAACTAACCCCCCAAGTTTTGACAAAAGGTGGCGCTATAGAGTGCCTCTTCCACGCCCTTTTGAGCTTTTTCCAGTGTCTAACTATCATTAATGCTGATGTGTGTGTCGAGTTTCAGGAAACATAAGCATGTTATCTGTTTCAAAAACACAGAAAACTAATGTTAAAGTTTGACACGTTGCCATGGCAACAGCATTTACGATATCAATATTCCCTCAACAGTTTCACATCTGCCGTGTTTTGTCATTATTCTCGACGAGTATCACAAATTCCAGAGCATGTGCTTTTCACAAAACCCTAAATAGCCAACTTCCTGTTGGGCAGAGCTTATGACATGCAGTGTGAAAGTTGTTTGGCTCGATGTGATCTATATGTGTACCGAGTTTCATATGTATACGTGCAAGTATGTATGATATATGTCCCACCGTATTCCAGGGGGCGCTGTAGAGCCCCTGTGCCACGCCCGTGTACCAGTCTCTGCCCGGCTCTAATGGCCGCAGATTCCAAGGTGTGTGCCAATTTTCAAGAGTTTTTGAGCACATTAAGGGCCCCAAAAGCCCCAATAACCTTGGAAAAAAATAAGAAGAATCGTAATAATAATAAGAATAATCCTAAGAAAAACAATAGGGCCCTCGCCTTACTGGCTTGGGCCCTAATAAGCATTTATCCTTATAGAGAATGAGAAGTAACCATGGGAACGGATAGCGTATCATGCTAATATGGCGGCGCCTTCCCGAAATGCAATGCGGAGTGAAAAGATCGTGACGTAACTCCTCATTCTCTATTAAACCTTGCTGAATAAAAGTAGGCTATTCATTTCTTTAAATCAGTCTTACTGACGTAAGCAGCATTCTGAGCAGTTGTGTACGCGTCGTGAGCCAAGCTGATCAGAGACCAGTGGTGGAAAAGTGTTTTTTTTTTTTTTTTTTTAAGATTTACTTATGCTTATGATTTTGGGAAATAGCCCTTGAACAAGCACTGACTGTGAGCGAAGCGTCAGCAACGAACACTCTGTAATTGATTGGTTCTGTCTTTGAGCAATTGCTTATATGTTCGACGAGCAGGAGGAATAGTTATACACAATTATTCGCTAATAACAATAACTTGTTTTAAAAAACACCTCAAGATCGATATTTTTTCCATCCTTTCGAAACATGGATACTTCAGGATCGACCCGCCCAACTCTGAAACGCCATATTTAGGCTAAACAATACTTTTACTTTTTTTGAGGCTATACTTCTACTTTTTGAAATGTCTGTGACCAATGTTTTGTGAAAGAAAAAGAAGTGATATTCGCCCTATATCTAGTGGTAAGTGGTTTTAAAGTTTTATTTTTGAGGAAAACTCGTGACCTGCTCACGAGACTTATTTAAAAATGTCCGAATTTTGAAGGCAGTTGACAAATAACGACCAATATAGCCTAGGCTATACCCGTCTCCAGTTTTCTCTTTAAATTACTATGATAATATTATTATGATCGTGTTATTTCTTTATTTTATTAATTTTGATTGATTTGTAAAGTGATTTTTATCCATCTGCTCCACAGCGGAGTTGTTTCCTGTTAATCCAATTTAGTATCGTTTTTATTAAGTAAACGATTATATTTTACCGACTGTTTTCATAACAAATTTCTTCAGCTCTGTGCGCTTCCCAGAAATCGATTTGTATCGAAATGAATATTTCAGGGGTTTTTTTGCCTTTTATGCATAACTTTTATTAATTTACCTTTGTCTCATATTTATTACTCTATTACATTTATTACGTTGTTGATTTTCTCGAGATCAACCATCCAACTACACCCTTAACAGGTAGGCTACTTTAAAATGCCCATGAATTTAACTTTAAAATTGTAACTGGTCTCCTACCAATTGTGTACGTTTTAACTTTTCTTTTTTTTTTACAGAACATGCATGATCAGCTCTGACCAGCTTAGTTGAGGATAGTTCTCTCCTCTTCTACACTAATAAGCAAGTAAGTGACAAGCATGTGTAGCACCCTCACCGCCTGATAAGGGGAGATACAAATGTATATAAAATGAACACAGGACACGGAGCTGCTTTCTCACTGCCAGCGTCTGTATTGTCTGAGCAACAATAAAGTGTTTTAACCAGTTTCTCAGTGTTTTAACCGGTTTCTCCAATAACAACTCAATAAAAAATAAACTTAGTTATTCAATATACATGGAATACATTCTTTTTAACAGTACTATGAGATGAATGAAGCTGTTTTGTACAACATCAATTTAAATATATGAATTATACAAGTATCTCAGGATTTAATATCCCTTTTAACACATTTTTAATATGTCTTTAAGATCTCACAGCATTTCACGTTCACAATTTCACCTTAAGTATATATTCACTTTAACTGCACTTTTAACATGCACATTGTGTAAACTTGATTTAATTAACTGTTATACATTTTCCCATACGCATTTTTAACTTAACTCACCAGGGATTTATATTTCAAATACAGGAATGTATATAAACGGATTAATAAACTTTTAGAACACAAATTTACACTTAATTCTCAAAAAATATACATTCATCTTTCCTGCACTAAATGCAGTATTTGTATGACCACGTTTTCTCCATTACTAGCATGTGATGACTAGCACAATTAGGATACACAGCGAACTTGGTATCAACTCTTACAAAACAATTTCTTCAACTATTCAGATACTGACAACTACTCAATAACTGACATACTCCATAATATTTTCACATTCACACCATGTGCATTACATACCTGATAAGGGGAGATACAAATGTATATAAAATGAACACAGGACACGGAGCTGCTTTCTCACTGCCAGCGTCTGTATTGTCTGAGCAGCGCGCCCCCTCCCCCAACAGGTGAACGCTCCAAAGGGAAAAGCAATCGATCGATGATACAACGAATATTACTGCTTCCATAGAGCAAATGAGAAGAAAAGGAAGAAAGATTCATTTCTTTTTTTTCCACTTACATTTTCATGACCACCACACATGTTGGAATTTATGATCCATATTGTTATCAAGTTTTCAACTGTGCATAAACATGCCCAGTCACAAACACATTAAATCTATACCATTATTGTTAATCACCTTTTCGTTCTAACATTGTAAAGGGCTCATAAACTTTATTGCTTTTACTTAAACAAATGAAAGACACCCACCGTCTAAACTCATTTGTGTATTTCTACACAGCCAGATGCTGTGACATCCCACAACCTCATCATCTGCAGAGAGAACTGCCATTCAGTTACACCAAAATGCATAATGATGGACATAAAAACATTGTCACAACATTACACTTTAACTTGGCTTCATTACATTTATTTTGTGTTTCTGTTTGGATTTATTTCTTTATGTGTTTTTTTATGTTCAGGGTCAATAATAATTTATATTTCCTTATGATGCATAACTGTTGAACATTGTTAGTAAACAAATAAGTAAACCTGTGAGAGTGTGAAACATGTCCTTGGTTGAAGAAACACCATAAAAAATGAAATTTACAGTCAAATTGGCAGTTGTCAGAACTTTACTGTAAAATATGTTAGCAAAATTTTAAGTTTTGCAAACTTAAATATTCAGTCAAAAACATATTTTATTAACTGAAATGATGTTCATATACCAAATTAAAATCTGTCACAAAAATACAAAACAGCATCATGGTTACTCACGTCACTAAAATAATTTCAGTAGACATTAATTTAACATAAGATGTAACATAAAACTTTAATATACTTAACTGATAAGAAAAAACTAAGAAGCAGTATTTTACTGTAAAATTACACGAAATGCCCATTAGATCTATTACAGTTTTTCACCATAGAGTAAGGAAACTAACCGTTAAACAATTAAAAGAGTTTTTCCACCCTAAAATAACCATCATTTTCTAGTGTATGAACAAGGAGGTTTACAATGAGCTAATCCTTTTTCTGCCTTTTCTGTTTCAGTTTGTTTTCCAAAGAATGCATATGTCTGCAAGAAGCCTGTGGAAACACGACCTGTACAAGAACTGAGTCTTGAAGAATCTTGAACTACTGTTGCCTTGTCTCTCAGTTTTCTATGAAAATCCCTCCATACGGTTTACTGTTAAGGCACACATCAACCAACATCCTAGCATGTGAAGTGTCTGAAGATTGTGCTGAACAGCACTGTAATGTTACATTAACTAAGTAGATCTAGACTGTGACCATGTTCGCTTTAAAGATTATTATTCTTATTACACTTATTGTTCCTCTTAATTATGATCTTTGTTCTTGTCAATGTGCTCGTGCTGAATATAAGATAGACAAGCAATGCTGCCCAATGTGTGCCCCTGGTAAGACTGCAAGTTATAGCATATATTGTCTTTATGTTTATTTACTGTTACAGTATTAGAAATTTGTTAAAATATATTATTTCCGTAGTGAAAGTAATCTGCTTTATTCTGCCATAAAGCATTTGTTTGTTAAAAAGAAAAGAAAATAAATATATACAAATTATAGCCGGTTTTTCTTTTACTTAAGAAATTTCTAATACTTACATTTTCAAAATCGTTAAAATATGATTCAATATTGTCAGAAATCAAGAACCAATTTTGTGTGCTGCCTATTAAGGAAACCGTGTTCGTTGGCACTGCACAGATGACACCAGCACAACTTGTGTTCCATGCCCTCCATTAACTTTCCTTGATGAACCAAATGGCCTCATGGAATGCTTTCCCTGTACTGTATGTGATGCAAGTGAGTGTTTCAACTTTATATATGTTCATCTGAAAATTTTAAATTGTTGGTGAAAAATCATGTCTGTTAATTCAAGTGATTAAAGATCTGAAGAGTTGCAAGTTAGTTGCTCCAGGAAACTGTCCCTGAAAAGAATATAATGTACACTCTTAAAAATAAAGGTGCTTAAAAGGTTCTTCACAGCGATGCCATGGAAGAACCATTTTTGGTTCCACAAAGAACCATTCAGTCAATGGTTCTTTAAAGAACCGTCTCTGTCTTAACTTTTTATAATCTGAAGAACCTTCTTTCTCCACAAAGAACCTTTTGTGAAACAGAAAGGTTCTTCAGATGTTAAAGGTTCTTTATGGAACCATTTAGACAAAAAGGTTCTTCTATGGCATCATGAAGCACCTTTATTTTTTAGAGTGTACTCTTCAGATGCAACTGCGAAGGTGTCTTCTAAAAGACAAGTAACTTAACACATTATATTTTTCATCCTAGACCGAGGTTTAAGACTGAGTGAAGTATGCACTCGGTCATCAGATGCTGTTTGTGGGCCACTGGAGAGATTCTACTGCATTGAAAAAAAGAAAGGCAGCTGCACTTTAGCTGTGCGACATTCTAAATGTAACCCTGGACAATATATCAAACAAGCAGGTAAATGATAAAAAAAAAAATCATATAAATCATATTATATTAACATACAGTAAACATTGTTTATTGTGCTGCATGAATTGTAATAGAAGGAAGAGATTTATAGACAAATATAACAGTGACAGTTTAATTTGAACCTTATGCTGACTGTCTCTGCAGGTACTGGTTCCACAGATACTGTATGTGCTGACTGTACAGGTGACACATATTCAAACGGATCTTTCTCATCCTGTTTACCACATACAAAGTAAGTGCACACTTATGCTGTTTATGTGTGCTGTTGATCATTTTTCAACAAATCTGATCCTGGATATTATTCATAGATGTGAGGCCATGGGACTTGCTGAAACAAATCCAGGAACACATTCATCAGACTCTGAATGTGGAAATCCCCCTACTGCTGTAGCAATCATTGCCTCTAGTGTTATAGTTACTTTAATATTAATTACAGTAGTAAGTGTTTTAATATTTAAACACATTCGGAAGAAGAAACTATCTAAAAGTTCAGGTAAGCTTTATTCGGTTATTTTTGTAGTATGAGATCTATAGTTGTTTTTTTCTATAAGGGAATTTTCTATGAAAATTCAACAATCATTTGAGGCTGGGGCACTTTGAATCATTGCTGCACTTAAAAATTATGGTGATGTAGAGAGGATTACACAGATTTTTGCTGATTTGGTGCTCAATAAACATTTTTTTCTTATTATCAATGTAGATAACAGTTGTGCTCAGAGGTGTCATGCCCATTCAAAAGCCCCCTCAGATTTTTGAGCCAAGTGGATTTTGAATGCAGCTTCCAAAAGACAAAAAATAGCCGAATAATATTTTCTATATTAGAAACAATCACACCAGCATGATTAAATTGTTCAGCGCTTCATATCATCATCAGCTGCTAAATTCAAAACTGCGTTCGCTGGCTGGCGCTGAGCCAGAGACAGACGCGTCGACGTTTTTTTACAGCACTGCGCATTATAACCAATCACACACGATGCTGTTGAGCTTATGAATGCAATGACCAATCAGAGGCGTTCAGATGAGACATCGCTAAAATGCCGGTGTTTTGTTCACTGGCTCGCTGACTGAACACCTCTTTCTGGCGAATTCTCTCGTTAGAAACAATAAACTGCAGATGTGTGTATGAATCTGTAAATAAGATATTCATTTCACAGTGTAAACAGCTTCAGTGATTTTAATGGGAGTTTTTGAGAGTGCTTGAACTAGACTGTCAGTGAAAATGTTCTTTCATAATGTAGAAATGTTCTTTGCTCTTTCAGTACAATGAAAGTGTTATGATAAGTAGCCTAACTTACAATGTTTTTATTCACATTAACTTTCAATGTTAAATTCACATTAAATATAAAGTCAGTCGTATTAAAAATATGTTATGGCATGACACCCATATCTGTTAATTAAGTAAACAGAGAGGTTTTTATTATTATTATTATTATTAATAGACTACATTATTATGCTACTTTGACCATCGCTCACTATAGATCAACTAACATAATCTATAAAGGTGAGAATCAAGATATTTCATGATATAGTTAATGCGTTTGAGAATGTTTCGAATAAAAAGGAAAAATAAAATAGGAGTGCTGTTGTGTGTCACGTGACGAAATTTCTATACATCAAAGTAACGTGAAATAAATTACATCAGGGTTTCCACAAAAATATTCAGCAGCAAAAACAATTTTTAACCATGATAATAATAACTATTATTAATATCATATTAGAATTATATTAGAATGATTTATGAAAGATTCATAAAATAAATCCAGCTTTGCCATCCAATGTATACTATTTTAAAATACATTAAAATATAAAACAGTTCTTTTAAATTGTAATAATATTTTACAGTATTAATGTTTTACAGTATTTTTGAGCAAATACATCTTTGGTGAGCATAAAAGATGTATTTGAAAAACATTGTTAAATACATTAATACTTGTACTATTCTCTCTCTTCTTTTCATACAGGGTTGCAGGTATATTAAACTTTTTCTTCACATGAAATAGAAGGTAAAAAATATTTACTATGTTTTAAAAATGTGTGTTTGGTTTTGTTCAAAAGGAAACAGGAAATGGTTTACATGAAAAACACAGTTCAAAAGGTAAGAATAAAGTATATCATAGACAGACATACAAGACACAATTATTCAGCTTATATACATGATGAGAAACTTCAATTACATAATATAAGATTTTAATTATGTGAATTCTATAATTTTTTGGTCTCCTATGGTTTGACTGTACAAATAATGAAAACTTTCCTTGTGCTTTTGTAAGCTGAAAAGAAATGCTTCATTGTTTTTTTCAGTTGTTGGCGGCAGGATAAATGTTGAATCATTTGGAATAGAAGAACAAGTCCTAAGAACCTAGGGATTGACTACAGTTTCTAAACTACTCACATATTTCACCACATTCACTGAAAGAGTTATCATGCCTGGAATTTATCGGGTTGAGCCACAGAAAGTGATTACTAATCCTCTTACATTTACATTTATGCAAATAAGCAGCCATTTAATTAACAGACTAGAATAATCATGGCTGATAGACACTGTGCAAACTTAAAAGAACTTGCCCAACTTTTAACTAGGGAAATAATCGTGAAATGTTTCTAAAATGTTTGTTATTATTTTAATATTGTTTGTGATTTAGTCTTAGTGACTTAGGAGTCCTCTTGTTTTAGCTGCATGGTTTTAGTGCTAAAATGTTTTGTGAAATTCTCTTTTTAACTAAAAACAGTTAACATTATTGAGTTTAGTAGCTACTTTTAGCCTTGATGTTTTGTGAATATGGCCCCAGTTCATTCTGATATATTAGGACATTTTGTCATGTGTACATTATGTGCCATGTAATTCTGGTGAACACAGAATCCTGGGAACATAGAAATGACTCTGACCCGATGGACAATGATTAGCTTACACTACAGATACAAAAAAGACTCCACATACACATCAGTCATTGTTTGATGGTTTTTTTCCCCTCCAGCTGAAACAATGACATCTTTTTCCTTCTGTTCTGTTCTGTTCTGTGCCAGTATCAAGTCATGCCCAACAGTTTGAATGCGTCATGAAAAAAAAAATACAAATCTAACAAATCAAAAGCTCCACATACTTAAAATGTATACATTTGTGTAATAAAATATATAAAATAAATATTCAATCTTTATTTAAAAGGGTCAAGAAAATGATGTTGTGTCCTACTATTTGAACATGGCTTACTTTTGGGAAATGTGCTATATAAATTATATACATTATGGTAAATACGTTTTTTTTTTTGTAAAACAAATTTATGCCGTCATGTTTTTAGACTAGTTACCTCAAGTTTGTCAAATTAAACTAAGCAGTGTTTGAAGAGCTGAAGCATGTTTAAAGATTGAAAGTAGATCAAGCTCAAGCTCACTTTATTACAGCCACTGAATAAGTGTAATAATATCTTAATGGGATACTTTGTATCCACTGTGCAAAGAATCGCACACAACCAGTCACTTTTAAGTCACAAGTTTTTCTCATGCTGTATTCATTACTGTTGCCTCCCCGCTCAATAGATTGGTCTGCAGCTGAGAGAAACATCTCATTCCTTTCAAGTAAGTGCTTTTCTTATGCTCTCGTGTTGGTAAATGGATTTAATGTATTCACTGCTTGTCAAGTTGATTGGGTAATGCCAAATATATATTTTGAGGATCTGGAGAAGAAAGAAATTATGTTCTTGTCAAAGCAGTTGCTTTTTAAATTACTTTATTTAAAATACTACATTTTTAGATTAACATTAACTAAGATTAATAAATGCTGTAGAAGTATTGTTAATTGTTAGTTCATGTAGTTATGTCGTTAACTGATGTCAATAAATGAAACCTCGACTAATACATTTTTGAAAGCATGTGAATACTAAAAGTCATGTTTACATGAAAAATTACATTAAACAATATTCAATAGTTGATTCAAAACTTTTTGGTTGTGGGTGACATACCTACCAACAATTTGTTACTTAAATCTGCTACTTTTGTGTCCTTTACTGATTTTTTTTCCCACTCCACAGAAAAGGAAATCCATCAGAAAACGATGATCAGAACCTGCTAAATTCAACACACAGAAGTGCTTCTGAAGTCTGATGGGAACACTAAATCCACTATCAGCTCTTTGCACAGACATACTGAGCTGACCAATTTTACATCTTTATGAAAATGCCGATTTTGTTGATTATTTTATACATCGTTTCTATTGCCTTTCTATACCTAGAACTAGCTTATTGTGTCTGTGCCCGTGCTGAATATGAGATAAACGGACATTGCTGCCCTATGTGTGCACCTGGTTAGTAAATAGTTCACAGTAATAAAAGAAAATAATTTTTGTTTTTAAGTCCAATAGGTAGTATTGTTTACAAGGAGAATTGCAAGATGTCTTGACGTAGGACTTCCATAAAAAAGTTTCTAATATCCTATATACTTTTTAAAGGTAACCGTGTTTTATGGCATTGCACAGTGGATACCAGCACAACTTGTGCACCCTGTAATACATTCACATACACTGATGAGTCTAATGGCCTTGAAATATGCTTTCCCTGCTCGGCCTGTGATGAAGGTGAGTGTTTCACATGTATTCTTTTAGCAGCGAGTTAAGGTTACGCAAAAGTATACAATCATTTAACATGTTTCAATCTTCAATAATAAACAACTGCTTTGTTTCAATATATTTAGGTTTAAGGATACAGAAGGCCTGTACACGGTTATCAGATACAGTTTGTGAGCCACTAGAAGGATTCTCCTGTATGGTCCAAGAAAAAGGCCGCTGTAGATTAGCTGTTAAACATTCTCAGTGTAAACCTGGAGAATACATCCAACAAAGAGGTACAGATGTTCACATTTTCTGTGTAAATATTACTAAAGTGAGATAACAAATCATTGGCAAATACTACTCACAAGTTACTTGCATATTAGAATAGGCAGATAAGAATACAAAATACTTACTAAACTAGACCTTATTTAATATATTTCATAATACTATACACAGCTTTATTGTGATGCAAATTCTACAGCTATATATGACTGTATCTGCAGAAATAGTATAAAACAACGCTCTCCAATATTTTGAATTTGGACTGCAGTACCGATTTTCAATATTACATACTGCACCTTTAACTATTGACTAATGTTTAAAAATAATTCAATCTTATTGTCAAATGTTACCGAATTTATAATAACTGACCCGACGTGTGTACTGTTAACAGTACTTGAATAATGTTAAATGCTAAACAACTCTACGACATTTAATACTTAGTGTGAAAATCCCTGTAGTGTTAATCTAATGAAACAGTTAAGGAACTCAGTGTCTTAATATCTTTACAGGAACAGCAAACACTGATACTGTATGTGGTGAATGCATTAATGGCACCTACTCTGATGGCACTTTCACAGCTTGTCAGCCACATACATTGTGAGTAATACAAAGTTTTACATTAAATTCCCATTCTAATACGTTTGGACGTGCTAACATCACACCGTTGCATGTCTACAGATGTCAGAGTATGGGACGTAAACAAATAAAAACGGGAACAATGTCATCTGATGCTAGATGTGAACACACTCCAAATGGTCTTGTTGTTGGAATCATAACTACTGTTGCGGTCATTGTTGTTGTTGTTATTGGAGTCTCAGTAACCCAGTATGTCATATTCAAGCACAAGTCAAAGGCTCGTCCAGGGATAAGGTAAGGCTTTGACAATTTTCCCCCATCATAATATACTTTACATTTGTCTGAATAATGGGATTTTTATATTTCAGGTCTGTCCAGTTCCGAAATGTTGGTGGAGGGCTTTTAAAATGCGTATACATATAATCCATGGACTTGATGTTACTTAATACATTTCAACCAGTCAAAGCTGAAACAAAAAGAGAACTCAAAAAAGAAACAGAAATATTGGTTTCTTAAGGTAGACCAGCTATTTACTGAGAGAGAGAACACTATGCATACATGTGTTCTCTTGTTATATATAACATAAAATTATGTATTATTCTTAACCCTTTTTATTAAAAAAACTGAAATGGATAATGGATGCACTCACTATTGATTACCATGGTAAAGTTTATGAATCATTCATCAGAAATTTTGACATTAATCTATGCCTCGTACCTGAACAGTTACTTGCATACGCTGAAATTAGTACACAGTATAACACAATATACTATATTTGTGAATCATTTTTGTGACATGATGACACATATTTGTAAATATATTAAATTTAAGCCCCCCCACCCCCAATTTAATGTCTGAATTTCTGACAGTTCATATGTAATCATATGTATATACTTTGAATAAATAATCTGTAAATTCTAGTAGTATCTATTATACTGACAAGCTATTTGCTTCATAATAATGTACATCACACATTTAAGAAACATTAATAACCCATGACACTTCTCTTTCAGACATGTTTTGTACCAACATTCAGAATGTTTCATGGTTGAAATTCACTGCAAAAATAACTAATAAAAACCTTAACTAGCAAATATCATGGCATCACTATATTATTCACAGTAAATATCTGTACTTTGTGCCAAGTAAAATCTGATCTCTGTGATTTTCCCCTCACAACAGAGTATCCTGTATGAATCGGCAATATATCTTACAGACGTTCACAGTATTCCTGTACAGACATTATGAAAACTAATTCCGTTCGAATATGGCTAAACTTGATACCTGCAAGACTTCAGGGGATTTCCATGTAGGTCTCGCTGAAGCATGAAGACGTCCAAATAGGAGAAGCTTAGTCTGCAAGTAGACAAAGACCTTCAAGTTGTTGAGGTTAAGTATGGAACTTCTATGCCTGGGATTTTCAAACCTGTCCTGGAGGCCCCACAGCAGGGCACATTTTGTGTCTGCCTTACAAGACAGTTCAGGTCTTGCAGTCTCTGAGCTGACGGGTTGAATCAGGCGTGTTAGATGAGGGAGACATACAAAATGTGCAGTGCTGTGGGCCTTCAGGACAGGGTTGAAAACCCCTTTTAAGCTAGAAGGTGTGTTGGGTTTCTGTATGCATGGAATACCCAAATACTATATTTGCCAGAATCTGCTAAATATAACTCAAGTACACTGAAATCGGTATGGAAGCTGTGTTCAGAATGGCATACTACCATAGAACTCCTACTCTATTGCAGTATGCAATGTGTATAATGTGAATAGTAAGTTAATTTTCTTTATGCATGGAATTCCCAGATTACCTACTACATTTGGTGAAATCTGATGTATGCATCTGAGGACACTGCATGGAATACGGTTTCCTACAATGCAACACACTCCATGTGACATTCCATCTTAAAATGTGTGTTTCAACTGGAGGCCGGGAATAGTAATTATAAATGTAACACACACACACACACACACACACACACACACACACACACATATATATATATATATATATATATATATATATATATATACATATACATATACATATACATATACATATACATATAATAGTTTTCTAAAGAGAGGAAAACGCTTTACATTTAAACATGTCGCGTTGATATTCTGGCTCATCTGCATGTCTTTTAGCATCACTGTCTTAGCACATTTAACCAGCATTTGAAAATGCTACAAAACTTTCCCCAAGCTCCTAGGGATTTGATTTTGCTTGTCATTTGTTGAAATAAATATAAAAAGTACAGTGAGTTCGTGACTGTTCGTTGAATGTGACCCACAATCTCCGATTCTCCTCCGTGGCCATGGAAAAATTAATATTTATAATGACAACAATTATACTTTGTCATTTAAAAGTTTCCAACAAAGAAATGGATCGACTTCTGTCAGCTTGTTGAACACACACTTTTATTTGGATAATGTACCATATGATGACTGAAGCAGCAGCGAGCGACACTGTATTCAAGCTAATCGGGTAAACACTGTAAAACAAATTCTACAAAACCTAAGAAAGAAATGCAGTGCATATCATGCAGTGCGATAAGATAGCTTCTCTTCCATGCAAACGATACAATGAAGAATGAATGGTTGTTTAACTAAAGGCAAAAACAAAACAAAAGATAAGCATTTATCCTTATAGAGAATGAGAAGTAACCATGGGAACGGATAGCGTATCCTGCTAATATGGCGGCGCCTTCCCGAAATGCAATGCGGAGTGAAAAGATCGTGACGTAACTCCTCATTCTCTATTGCATTAATAGAAAGCAAAATAATATAAATACGTGTAATACAAAGTATTTTTTCCAAAACTAAGTTTTATTAGTGTTTTTGTGCTGTGACGGTGAGGGCGGGAACATATGTGTCGTAGCCACGCGCACTTAGCCTGCCCTACTACATCATGTGGCTCTCACGATAAACTTAGCTTGTTGGTTTCCATTCTCCATAGCTCACTCCAAGTGATTTTACGCCGTTCTATACCTTCCCACCTCATCCAGCGGCCTTGTTGGGCTTGGAAGACTGCTCTAGCGCATCTAGTTGCTTCCTCCTGATGACATACCTCCTCCACCACCAGGTTTCGCTGTTCCTTTGCTGTTGCCTTATGCCATTTAGGTGTTATTATTCCCAACCCAAGTCCCCCTCTACCATATTGGACTTGCCCCACAATATCCCAGTGTCTGTGAACTGCCTTTGCATCAGCAACTGCTGTAACTGGATTCCATTTCCTCCCTGTCGCCAATGTTGGAGCAGCATCTCTTACGCAGGGATCGCGGGATTCTTTAAGCATCATCTCCAGCCTCGTTTTGGCGCATTTGTACTCCTCCACAAGGCTTGAAATAGGAAGAGAAAGAGCTCCATTGCCGTACAGCCCTATGCTGCTAAGGCATCTTGGTAGCCCAATCCATTTCCTCAATTGTGTACTCACCAGTCTCTCCAGGTGCTTGGCGTGAGATAAATTGAGCTTGTATATGGAAATTGGCCACATAAGCCGTGGCAACAAACCAAATTGGAAGCACCACAGCTTCAACTTCCGCGGAAGAGCTGTACCATTGATTCTCTTGAGTCCACTGACTGTCTCTTGCCTGAGTTGTTCCACCTGTTTTGAGTCTTTAAGGTCTACGGTGTACCAACGTCCAAGGCTTTTGATGGGCTTTTCCATGACCGTTGGTATGGGCTCTCCCGCTATACAGAACCTGACATTAGTAAGTTGGCCTTTGACAATGGAGATGCTGTGAGATTTTCTGGGTTTAATCTCCATTTGTGCCCATCTGATGTTTTCCTGGAGCTTATCCAGCAGCCGCTTAGTACATGCTTTAGTCATTGTGATGGTAGTCATATCATCCATGTATGCCCTGATTGGAGGGAGCCGCAACCCATTTTTCAAACGTTCCCCTCCAACCACCCAACGGGATGCCCGGATTATGATAGTGAATGTCAGTGGAGAGATGGTACAACCTGCCATTATGCCAACCTCCAGCTATGCGTTGAACTTTTCCGGAATGAAAATAGTTATACGCATCTAAGCTGCGATATGCCTTGAACGCCTCCCTTGTATATGCACATTCCTTCTCGACTAGGTATTCAAAGATGTGTACCTGACTGACCTCCGGTAAATCAGACAGGTCTGTAGAAAAACATTCTTGCCTCAACATTTTGTTGAACGGGTCTGGTAGTGTAACTTTGTCGCATTTAAGTTTGGCCAAATAACGGTTCTTTTCTTCTACTGGTAACCCAAAATAATAATGACTAGACATAGTTTTAACTTGCTAGCTAATTTACTTGTTATTTATTTCGCTTATTATTAGAAATAATCTACTCTAGAGGGACTTTGTTGTTGTTGTTGTTATTGAATGTCTGCGGAAGTGTACCGGAAGTTAAGTTAGGGCCACAAAACCACGCATGCGCAGTAACGTTTCTTTATGTCGTTGCCGTTGAAACCGTCTATACAGGCTATGCTCTGGGGCTGGGCGGACAGGAGGAATAGGCCGTTTCTTTCTTTGGTGAGCCTTTTTTTTCTGTTGAGAATGTCTAGTTCTTGATTTTACAGTTGGTAAAGCTAGTGTTTATGTCTGTGTGGCATTATGCTTTCGAGTAGAAATAATGACGCTGTTTTTGAAAATGTGGTTATGCAACACCGTCTATTGTCACATATGAAATTTCACAAGATACACTTTCAAAACTCTTCATAAGTGTTTATATTCATAAATAATTTTCGAAGGCTAAAAACTATTCGATGGTTTGTTTTTTGGACCTTTTGGTTTTAATTTTGTGGGGACTTTTTCCGAATTCAAAATGAAAGTGAAACTATTCACTGCTTGGTAAATATGGTAAAAAAAAAAAGTATGTGAAAACAAATCTGCATCGGTAATCCTTTTGATCTTTTATTTAAAAAAAAAATACAATCATCTAACCTTTCATTGGAGACGAAGAATTTAAAAAAGGGTGAAAATAACATTATGAAATAAATATTTTGTTTTAATACACATTGGCCACAATTAATCATACCCTTTATTCAATACTTTTTGCAACCTCCTTTTGCCAAGATAACATCTCTGAGTCTTCACTCATAAAAGAGTTTGGAGAACATCTGACAAGAGATCAGAAACATTCCTTCATCCAGGCCCTTCCGATTTCCAGGTCCATGTTAGTGATTTTCCTCTTTAGTTCACCCCACTCATTTTTTTATAGGGTTCACGTCAGGTAACTGGGATGGCCAGGGCAGAAACTTGGTTTTGTTTTCAGTGACCTATTTTGATTTTGATTTTGATGTTTGTTTTTGGGTCATTGTCCCGTTGGAAGATCCAACCTGGGCCAGTTATAAGATTTCTAGCATGGACAGTTAGTTTAAAAAAATTTTTATCTGTTGGTATTTGATAGAATCCATGATGCCATGTATCTGAACAAGATATCCAGGATCGCTGGCAGAAAAATATGCCCAAAACATTAAAGATCCAGCAGTATAATTAATTGTACAAATGGGGTACTACTTTTTTATCCCTGTGTGCACCAAACCCATCTTGAGTGTTTGCTGCTAAAATGCTCCGTTTTTAGTTTAATTTGACCATAGAACCCAGTCCAGTTTGAAGTTCCAGTACTATCTAGCAAATGAATATGCTGGAGTTTTTGAATGAGAGCATTTTCTTTTCTTGATTTTTCTTGAACAACATGTAATGATGTAGGTGCTTTTTGATAAATTTGTTTGAGGCTTTCTGACCTTGAGACTCAACTATTTACCTACTATCAACTATTTTTCAAACTATCCTCCTCACGTTGCTTTAAGACAATAAATACGCATCCTGTTCCAGGCAAATTTGTAACATGTTTAGTTGATTGGAATTTCTTAATTATTGCCCCGATGGTGGAAATGGGAATTTTCAACACTTTAGCTTTTTTCTTACAGTTACTTTCTAATATGTGAAGTTCAACAATGTTTTGATGCACATCAGAAATATATTCCTTGATTTTACTCATTGTGATCAATGATTAAGGGAATTTGGCCTTTGTGTTCCCTCATATTTATATTCTTGTGAAACAGGAAGCCATGGCTGGATAATTTCATGTTCCCTGTCACCCTGGTGTGATAAAAAAAAATGCAAATATGAATAGGAATATATTTCAGAGATATTTTAATCATAAGAATTTCTAGGGGTACCAATAATTGTGGCCATTGTGTAGGCTACTAGAGAAAAATATTTATTTCATAATGTGATTCCCCCCCCTTCACTTTTTTTACGTCTATTGAAGGTTAGATTATTATTTTTTTTTCTTTTTGACATTTTTGAATGAAAGATCAAATTGATAAACAATGCAGACTTATTTTCACAGCCTTCTTTGATAATTTATTTACCACGGGTGTAAATAATTTTGAGCACAACTGTAGGTCTACTTTAAGTTATGAATTAAGCTTGATTGAATCTGTTTTAACATGTTTGTTGTTCATGTAAGCCCTAAAATAGAAAATGAAAGCATGCACAGAACAAGCTAGAACTTGATAAACTGGAATATCTTACAGTTTATTTCCCTTTTAGTCTAAAATGGTCAATGAAAAGATTTCTCCAGCCCCGTGTATATAGTTTGTGTCTTAATAAATGCATACATGTTAGTTATTTTATTTTATTTTGTTCTCTTACATTATTTTTGCATAGCCATTTTTGTTCTCTTTCAGACCTTAGAAATAATTTAGCCTTTTTTGCTACTGTGTATTATAGATTGATAATTGATCAACCTCTTTGCATGTGAAATTATTATGTATTTGCTGTTTTTGCTGTTTTTTGCTTTTCTCATTAGCTATAACCTTTTAACTCTTATTTATTATTTTAACTCTTTACAGAATTCAACTGATTACTGTACTTACTCAAGAGGGGTCATGCCGAGTATGTAGAGGAAGAAGAGTTTGTTGGAGTTTTCTGCCAAAGCATCTTAAGTCTCCGTCAAACAGATCATCTAAAGGCAGGGAACCTGCCATCAGGATATGAAATAGCCTTTATATGCATATAAACAGAGACCTAAAGTACCTCTCAGTGAACAGGAATGCAAGTACCGGGATCTAATTCATTATTTAATGTGAAGTTGTAAAGAAAGAAATAGCTTCATGAAATCTGAGGGTGAAACATTTTCCTTCACTTTGATGGACTAAAATGGACTAAATAATCCTTGTTTGCATTTTATATGGACATGTTATTGCTGAGGACCATTATATCCACCATTGCTGTCATCATTGCTACTAATTTTGAACTTTGCTTCTGTGGATGTGCCCGTGCTGAATATGATATAAATGGAGAATGCTGCCCCATGTGTGCCCCTGGTAAAGTACAAATGTTTACTTTGGATTGTGTACAATAAAAGCTGGAATACACTACACAAACTTTGGACAGATTTTTGCCCAATGTTTGCAGTCTGGAGAAGTTGCTGTTAGTTGCCGAAAGTCAGAGCCAGTCTGCAACTTGTGGGCAGGCAGAGTTGACAGATTTGACAGAAAATAGTGTATGATGGTAAAGAATCAAGATTTTTTATCTTCAGGCTATGATTCTATCCAGTTGGAGATCAAACATGTTTAATATTTTAAAATGATTTTTGAACATTCATTTGTCATATGTCTTGAAGCAACGAGACATGTTTCTGTGTGAGATGAGTTTGAAACGTTTGGAAAAACTGGAAGTGTGCAATCCTTGATGATTTATTGTATGGTGTCCAGGTTTTCCTGGTAACCATAATGTATAATGCCAAGTGTTTTCAAATCTTAAAATTTTAAAAGTTGTGTAGCGTATTCTGGCTGTGAGTAATGTTAACCAATTTAACAAATAATAAGAGTTAATAGATCCTAAATAGTTAAGTTAAAATTTAAAGTTAAAAGTTATGTTTTAAAGACAGAGAGCACAAAGATACACTGTTTTCAAACGTGTATTACACAAGTCATTTAAACTATTGATTTAGTTTTGTTAAAATGCTGTTATGGCTATGTTGTGAAAAACTTTTTGTCTGTAAGACAGACATGACTAGTGTCAGCTGATAAGTCATGTGATGCAGCAAAGAGGTCACTTGACCAAAAACGTTTCCATGACTATGTTTGTTTGATATGTAATCACTTTCTTTAAAGAAAAAACTTGTTTTACCTTTCTTGTAGGGAACCGTGTTTATTGGCATTGTACTATAGACACAAGTACAACATGTGTTCCTTGTCCTGCATCAACTTACACAGATGAATCCAATGGACTCACAAAATGTTTTTCCTGCACTGTGTGTGACACAGGTGTGTGCCCATTAACGCAATGGTAACGAGATATAAAACTGTAATAAGGAAGTGCTGTCTAATGTATTTACACTTTAAATATGATGTTGCTTTGTTTTTGTGTCCACAGTCCAACAATTAAAAGTGAAAAAGGCCTGTACACGCTCTGCAGATACAATTTGTGAGCCTAAGGAAGGATTCCATTGCATTAAACTAAATAAAGACTCCTGTGCATTAGCAGTGGAACACACTGAATGTAAACCTGGACAATATATTAAACAAACAGGTGGGTGTATATATACTCAATTGTAGAGTTTTAAAAACAGGGACAAAATGCATGCAAAATTTATTTTAGCTATTGTATTTTACCCTAGGTACAAAAAAAAGAAGCTTTAATAACATTTTAAATACATTTTATATTTGATATTTTTACAGGAACAGCATTTACAGATACTGTATGTGCTGGCTGCACAGATGGAACTTATTCAAATGGCTCTCTGATGGCCTGCCTACCACATTCAAAGTGAGAAGTGTCCACAGATCAGAGAATTTCATTTAAAGATTACTCTAAAACTGGATATACTAATATCACTGAATTAAATATCTTCAGATGTGAGACTATGGGACTTACAGAAATAAAAGCAGGAACAACATCCTCTGATGCTGAATGTGAGAAAGTGACTTCAGTTGGTCTTATAGTTGGAGTCACAATTACAGTTCTTGTAGCTGTAGCTGTGACATTATTAGCATGCATCACATACAGAAAACATAAAGCAAGGCACTCTAACAAAAGTAAGAACTAAATTCTTACTATAAAATTGCACTAAATGCTCATTTTAACGTTACTATAATTAACATTAGCAGTGCTAATACTTTTTATATTGCAGGTGTCTGTTACACCCCACAACAAGCAACCGAGGATGATGAATCGGTAAGTGAATATTTGACCTGTTCTTTATTTATGCAGTAAAACATTTATAATAGGAAGCACCTTACTAAAATATTGATGTAGTCTTAAAACTAAAAGTACATAAAGCTTTATTTTATTTATTTATTTTTTTTAAAGAAATGGCCGACTCAGTTGGACCTACTTTGATAAACCAGTATTAACAGGTAAGAGCCAAAAGCTGATCAATAGGATCTTTATATTATAGTATAGTATAGTATAGTATATAAGAGTGCTCACATGAAACCTGTTGTGTAGTTCTTCCTTTGAAAAAGTGCTTTCTAGTAAAGGTCCTGACATTTCAGAATCTATGACCCAGAATCTCCAAATGACAACCATTTATTTTTCAGCACTGATTTTTCTTAAAAAAAAACAAAAGAAACTAAATAAATGACTACTATAGAGTGCATTCAATTGACTTAAATTGACTTGGGGAAAAAATAAGATATAAATTGTATGACATGACAATTTAATTATTAATGAAATAATGTTCATGTAATTATTTTCAGATATTGTTGTCTAGACTAGTGAGAGGGAAAAGCTTTTCTAAACTCTGAATCAGTTGAATCAAGTGCTTTGCAAAATGATTTGCTCTTTCAAATCACTTGAAGCAGCACATTCTGGTGGCACCTATAGTCAAAACAACATAAGGAGAACACCACACGAATGTGTAATGACACCTTTTGCAAATTGTTAAGGTTTTCATAAAAGTATAATCTATCAAATCATTAAATATCATAAAACATGAAGTGTATGTTTTTGTGTTCTTTTATTGATTTTAGTGTTTGTTTTGTGGTTTTTGAGAGGGCTTGCTATCAGGCCAATCTGAGACAAGGCCTATATAACATCACTCTCTATTTTTCCATATATGACTGTCATTAAAACTGAACCTACATTATAAAGCTCACTGATCAGTTAAAACCATATTTCTGCTTCATTGGTCAACAAGATCCACGACCTTTGTGAACCATCAAAATGTACAAATGTAAAAAAAACAAAAAAACAATCTAGCATCTATCACTAGTCTAGAACCTCTCATTGCTTGATGTGTGTTCACTTAAATGACACAAGTAGTGCAGTGAAATTAAAAGACCATTGTGGGAAAAAATGCGTATTACACAGGCCAATTTTGTGTTGAGTAATACAGGACATAAAGGCATTTTTACAGATCACATTATGAGGAAAAATGGCTTAAGCACAGGGCCTAAAACTAGCTTTTTGCCACACCTGCCAATGGCCGGTGATGTGATTAAATTTATCAGCCAAAATTTTTTTTTACCGGCCATTAAACAATTTTTGCAAAAACAGGCAGTTATTACTACTACAATGACTAAACATATTTACAATGTTTTTAATTTGTCCTTTACTTACAAGAAAAAACAACAACAAACAGTTGTTTTTTTGTCCCTATAAAACAACGAGATGCATACTCTGTTTGCAGTGCGTAGCCTGGTGTGTATTTTTTTCACCGCATCCATGTTAACAAATTAGAGCAGGGCTATTCAATTAGCTTCATTTGAGGGCCGGATTATCGAACTGAAAATCTGAAGGGGACCAAGGGAGGGGGGGCCGTCTGGATCTCTTTCTGGGGGGACCTATAAAATTAGAACTTAAATTGAAATCGAAAATCTATAAAAGGTTAACATTAGTGTTGTCTGTCAATCGATTCAAAAAATAATTAATCACATTTTTCTGTAATCATGATGAATCGCATATTTATATTGTCGTAATTTCACATTGAACCTCCAAATTAATGTAGAAACAACATATAGATAGTATTTTTAAAATGTTTTTAATGGTATCTTTTTACTAAGTAACCTATTGTTAATGAAGTATTGGTCCCAATACTGCTACTGGTGTCTCTATTAAATGCATTTTCCCTCAATTTTACCTAGCCTATTAATTATAGCCATTCAACATTACAGTATAATAGAAAGCCATTATTTTTAACATTTAAAAGGCTCTGAAATATTAAGTGATTTTAAAACAATCTTCACATAAACTATAAATTGTATATGCATAAACTATACAGATTAATCTTTATTCAAGTTTCAAAAGTTAATCAGCGACTAGAGCAGTCGAGTGATTTCTCTTTTTCTTTTGTACTTTGATTTACATCAATGACAGACTTTGGCGGGTTTTACTTTAAAAGCAGCGGTGTCTCTTTAAAACCTGAGCCGAACGAGCAACCTTTGCACCGTTTAGGCGGCGTAATCACAGGTATGTGTCGCCACATTCTCGGGTTATGAAGAATAGAGAAGGGAAAAATTAATCTTCCGAAATGAAGCAGCAATATCTTATCAGGTAAAAGTTATTAGAACCATGTCTAGGTACAAGCTGGCCATCACACTGCTCTGACCTTATCAGTCCGTTTGTATCCTATTATTTAATTCGCTTTTGTCGCTTAATGACAGAACAGCTAACCAATCCCGATGAGCTCGTATTCGGAAAAGACTATTTTACTCGCTTACATCAGAAACAGCGAATCTCTTTAAAAACTGGCTGTTGTTCTCACTACATTGCATTGTTATATTTCGTAAAAGTTTTACCCGCCAACTGGCGACTGACACTGTTACACATACTCGTCTATTTTTACTCGCATTTGGCGCTTGGCGAGTGTTAATTTTAGGCCCTGTTTAAGCACATCAGTGGAACAAAGGATTAATTATGCTTTTCTTTCCACAGAATCGCAACAGTTTTTTTTCTCCACTAAGAAACAGAAAAGGACACTAATGATGTTAAAAGTGTATGTTCATTTGATGAATATTGTTTTACATTTAAATAATAAAAACTACAATGATGACCTTATGTTTATGAGCCATTTGTCACAAAGAAATCAGTGACCAGCCAGCTTCTTTCTGCAATGTAAATCCGCAATGTAGTTTTCTCTGGAGTGACCATGGATACACTGATTCCAACATCAACTGCAATCGAGAGAATATGGAATGATAACTTTTTTTTTCTTTTGTGAAATGCAATATCATACTGTGTTCATTATAACTATGGCCCTGTCCCAATTGGCACACTTCATGTGCACTTGCGGTCTTGTGACTTACAATGGTTGAACACAAAATAAGATATTTTGAAAAATTTTAGTATCCAATCAGTTGATGGGCACCATTGACTTCCATAGTAAGTAACCTATTGTTAATGAAGTATTGGTCCCAATACTGCTACTGGTGTCTCTATTAAATGCATTTTCCCTCAATTTTACCTAGCCTATTAATTATAGCCATTCAACATTACAGTATAATAGAAAGCCATTATTGTTAATATTTAATAGGCTCTGAAATATTAAGTGATTTTAAAACAATCTTCACATAAACTATAAATTGTATATGCATAAACTATACAGATTAATCTTTATTCAAGTTTCAAAAGTTAATCAGCGACTAGAGCAGTCGAGTGATTTCTCTTTTTCTTTTGTTCTTTGATTTACATCAATGACAGACTTTGGCGGGTTTTACTTTAAAAGCAGCGGTGTCTCTTTAAAACCTGAGCCGAACGAGCAACCTTTGCACCGTTTAGGCGGCGTAATCACAGGTATGTGTCGCCACATTCTCGGGTTATGAAGAATAGAGAAGGGAAAAATTAATCTTCCGAAATGAAGCAGCAATATCTTATCAGGTAAAAGTTATTAGAACCATGTCTAGGTACAAGCTGGCCATCACACTGCTCTGACCTTATCAGTCCGTTTGTATCCTATTATTTAATTCGCTTTTGTCGCTTAATGACAGAACAGCTAACCAATCCCGATGAGCTCGTATTCGGAAAAGACTATTTTACTCGCTTACATCAGAAACAGCGAATCTCTTTAAAAACTGGCTGTTGTTCTCACTACATTGCATTGTTATATTTCGTAAAAGTTTTACCCGCCAACTGGCGACTGACACTGTTACACATACTCGTCTATTTTTACTCGCATTTGGCGCTTGGCGAGTGTTAATTTTAGGCCCTGTTTAAGCACATCAGTGGAACAAAGGATTAATTATGCTTTTCTTTCCACAGAATCGCAACAGTTTTTTTTCTCCACTAAGAAACAGAAAAGGACACTAATGATGTTAAAAGTGTATGTTCATTTGATGAATATTGTTTTACATTTAAATAATAAAAACTACAATGATGACCTTATGTTTATGAGCCATTTGTCACAAAGAAATCAGTGACCAGCCAGCTTCTTTCTGCAATGTAAATCCGCAATGTAGTTTTCTCTGGAGTGACCATGGATACACTGATTCCAACATCAACTGCAATCGAGAGAATATGGAATGATAACTTTTTTTTTCTTTTGTGAAATGCAATATCATACTGTGTTCATTATAACTATGGCCCTGTCCCAATTGGCACACTTCATGTGCACTTGCGGTCTTGTGACTTACAATGGTTGAACACAAAATAAGATATTTTGAAAAATTTTAGTATCCAATCAGTTGATGGGCACCATTGACTTCCATAGTAGGAAAAAAAAATACTATGGAAGTCAATGGTGCCCATCAACTGTTCGGATACTAACATTTTTCAAAATATCTTATTTTGTGTCAACAGAAGAAAGAAACTCTACAGGTTTGGAACAAGTGGTGGGTAAATGATGACAGAATTTTCATTATGGAAGTGAACTACTCCTTTAAGTCCACGAGACCGTAAGTGTCTCATTCCTCATTTTAGCTTTCAAAAAAAGAGTCCCCGCACTGAGGCGTTAAAATTGGCTACGCAAAATGGCGGTTTAAAACAACAAGGATAAAGATGGTGGGGTTTTTACAAGATGTACGACATGAGAGATTTCTTTTTCTTCATTTCGGTAAGACGAAGAGCTGTGTGAACCGGTCGTGTTGTCCTTTGAAAAGTCAAAACGCCATTAAAATAGAAAGTAAGATAAATAAATAGGGAACACTACATAAAGAGGGAGGTCTTGGCGATTAATCAAAAGTGAAAGTTAAAATCGTTAAATATTCTTTTTTTATTTGTTCATGAAATCATGACAGTTTTGAATGGCGTAGTTGGTACTTAAATTGTTGCATTATTTTTCCTTACAGTTCTTTGTACACTGTTCGCATTCGGAAAAGCTTGTGGTCCGAGTGAATATAAATCATCTGCTGGAGAATGTTGCCCCATGTGCAGTATTGGTAGGTTCACTAATCATTAAGCACATTTTAAATAAGTGATACTAACATTGATAGTTTTACAATGTACAACATACATTTTTTTTTCATTCTATTTCAAAAGATACCTAAAAATCTGTAGTTACATGAACACCGGATGTAAGGGGCACGTTGTGACGCATTTTAAATACACTTTCATTTGCGATATATAAAGCTGTCTACACTGGAAGCAACTGTCTGGAAAATTTAGATTTTTCATATTTTTTTCGTAAATTATATTCGATATATATTTTATTAGTTTTAATACAATTTAATATATTATTAATATAGGCTAACAATTTAAGATAAAATATTAATATGCAATTGTAGAAATAATCAGGGTTTATACTATTTATATAAAATTTTCCTCCAAAATACATTCAGATAAAAGTTATTCACCTATGCATTCGTTGCTGAAATCTTGCCTTGATCTCACCGCTGATCACTCGTTTTTCTTCTGGGTAATATCCCCGTATTACGCATTCTTCCTTCTCGGTTGGCGAGGGGTGTATCTTCTTCCTGCGCCCATCCATGCCCTGTATGTTACGTCTACTGTAAATACGCCAATCAAATAACCTGCCAAAAGCTGTGACTTAATGATTTATATTTACATCAACCACAGCATCTCAGATGAACGCACGCAGAACTTGCTTCTCTGTTAAGGTCGATGGTGAAGCATGTGTTATCTATAGGGCTCCATTTGAAGCATAGGGTCAGAGTAAACGTTTTTTGTATAGTTATTGAATCTGCATAAAGTATGAAAACACCTAAGTGAAACACATGTTCGATTATATATTCGTGAAAATATGCAGACATAATTTTTTATCATTATACAACATGCTTTGCTTATGGCCGGTAACAATTTATTACACTTGTTAAATTCTGCCACCAGAATCACTTGCAACTGTATCGTATGCATTATTGCCTTGTTTACATGTCTGGTCTGCTGTCTTCCCACCCCGAGATTAGTAAATAACTTACTTTATGTGTTGTTTGTAGGATCAATAGTTCGCAGTGACTGTAGTGGGAACTTAAGTACCGCATGCAAACCCTGCACTCCAGGAACATTCATTAGTGAACCTAGTGGCCTTCCTAAATGTTTCACATGCAGAAACTGTGTTGAAAGTATGTATTTTTAATGTTTTCTTTAACCTTCAGAATGTGTCATTTTATTGTATTACTTAAGTATGTATTGCTATGTGTCCTCTTTTAGGTCAAGGCTTTTACATCCAGCGTAAATGCACTACAATACAAGACACCATCTGTGGTGTACTTGATGGATATTACTGCATTGATTACTCAAATTTACAGTGCAGTCATGCTCAAAAACACAGTGTTTGCAAACCAAGTCAAGAAACAAAAACACCAGGTATTGTTTCAGAATACTTAAAAAAAAAAAAATCTTATATATTCCTATTAAAAAATTCCTATATTTTTCATGATTTAATGTTCAAAGGGATAGTTCACCCAAACAGGTGAATTTTTTAAGAACACTTTCTGTGTCTGCTTACAGGAACAAAGACATCAGATGCAGTATGTGTGAACTGCCCTCATGGGTTTTATTCTCCATTAGGTCTGAACTGCACCAAATGGACAGAGTAAGTAAAATATTATTTGTACTTCCTGCAGTATTTGCATTTTTATCTGTATTTAATGATGTTTATTTTTTCTCAGTTGTTTAGCTAGGAATGAAATAGAGACAGAAAATGGCAGCTCTGATAAAGATGTCACATGCACACCGAAAAGACGGGAAAGATATGGTCTCATTTTTGCAATAGTTTTAACACCATTGTTCTACATAATTCTATACCTTGCCCCACAGAGCACAAGTAAGTACATGCTGGATTCATCTGAGTTTTAATTTTTCACACAGTGCAATCAGAATGGTTTGATTAAAGAAACCTGGATAGTAAATAACTAACCAAATGCTGGTGGTTTTGCTGGTGATTATTAAAATGAAAGATTATAATTAATTAATTAATTAAATCATTAATAAATGTCCTTAATTTTGTATTGTGATAAAATTATGTGATCTTGCTTGTATAGAGATCAGACTAATACATTTTATTTAAAAAGACTTTAACATCACAGAATCTTGTATTATATTTAGTTATTCTCATTAAGATTGTTAGTAGGGTAAGAAATGTTAATACATATAAAATAAATAATAAAAATAAATAAATCATATACATAAAATGGCAATACACAATATACCCACAATTTAAGTCTTCTTTTAAGAAGAGACTTTTGGTTTTAACAGTTTACTTTTGGAGTGTTTTTTTTTGTGTGTGTCCTGTTACAGAATGTACTAATTATGTTTGTGTTTATTGCACTATTGTACTATAATCACCACAAATAACATATCATTTTTTATGTTTTATAGGTTGTAAACTTAAAGTAAGTCCTTTTAATTAAAAAAAAAATGTCATGTGTGATACTGCATTTTTCAGCAATTTAATTTTGGTCAATCACCAATTACTATTGAACTATGTATATTATACTTCACATGTTTAATCCTTTAAAAATAATTTACTCTGTTATGAGTTCTTTGAGTTCATGAAAGTTTTGAAAAATTTCATGAAAATTATTTGCCTGGATATTGACTGATGTTGGTTGTTGTTACACTCAACAGCATCCTGTTGAAGAAACAAATCATGCAAATACAACACAACACAAAAACAACACACTGTAAGAAGTAATAACTTTCTTCAGTCTTGTCATTCAGGTGACAAAGTTATAATTAACCTAATATATGTACTTATTGTTTGTTTACAGGGAGGAAAACTGAGGAACAAGTTGATTCCCAAGAATCTCAGTCACACCACCTGCTGGTTCTGTAGCAGCCTACTTATTATAGGAGTGTGATTCTTCTCCGTGTGCTGTGACCTTGACGTGGTGGAGAAGCTTGAGTTCCTCCAGCAACTTGAGAACTGTGAGAGCAGGTTCAACCACACTAGTGTAATCACATCTAGGAGGACAAACTAACAACAGCTAGCTTTTAGTAGGGATGGGCGTATCGATCCTTTAGTATGTATATATCGATACTGATGCGAGTATCGAAAGTATCAATACTCAAATAAAAAATATCGATACTAAGATGTGTTTTTTACCAGTGATTTTGTGATGCAAGACAGAACCAATCAATCACAGAGAGCGTTCACTCACTACTGACAGTGCATTCAAACAGAATGCTTTTGGGAAACGCAGCCCAGAACAATGCTTATCAGAGGGCAGAAAAATATATATACAGTGCCCTCCATAGGTATTGGAACAGTAATGACAAAATTGCTTTGTCTGCTGTGGAGTCAAGGCATCTGCAGATATGATTAAAATATGAATATGAGACAAAACTACAGAATGTCACATTTTTATTATTGGGTGATTCAACACATAGGTGTTTTACCAACTAAGAAGATCAGCACTTTTAGAGTTTAATCCCCTATCTGATGTGAGCATACGTATTGGGACAGTTGACTCACAGGTCTTTCTAAGTGATCAGCTGTGTCCTGTTGCATTGCTCAGATATTAAAAGCAGGGAATGTACTGTATCAGTTATAGCCATTGCTTCTGCATTCTGAGTCTTGCATTTGATGATAACACGCAAACCAATGAAGATGAGGGAGCTGACTTTGAGAGAAAAGCAAGCAATTTGGATGCTAAAAGAAAAGAGGAACTCAATTAGAGTTATAGCAAAAACTGGGCATGGACAAATTTGGAATGTCCTGAAAAAGAAAGAAACCACCGGCGACTACTGCAACCAACAATGACCTGGTCAGCTGAGAAAAACAACAGCCGTTGATGACAGACAAATCATAAAAGCTGTGAAAAAGAACCCCAAAATAAGTGTCTGTAAAATCACCAACAATCTCCAGAAAGCTGGAGTGATGGTCTGACAATCTACTGTCCGCAGGAGACGTTGACATAGAATTATAGAGCACACAGCAAGATGCAAACCTCTGACTAGCACCAAAAATAGAAAGGCAAGATTAGAGTTAATCAGAAACATTTTGTCAGAATTCGCTTTCAGCGGTGAGTGAATTCTGACAAAATGTTTCTGAGTGGCCATTGCGTTCAAGAAATCAACGGATATGTCTGTGATTGGCTACATTGCTCAACGCACTGTTTTTAAGTGCAGTTTTGCACGCTCGTCCTAATCTCATCATGACTAAGTGCAGACGCGATGCAAGTAAGAGATTCATTTATTATAACGGAACTTTGTGAGATCGCGATGAACGAAGATGAGTGACGCTTTTTAGTGAAAAAGGGAGCGTGCTTTGCGCAATTTCTAGGGTATATTTGTTGGGCACATACACCCTGCAAAGTTTCGGGAATGACATCCGCATATTTATGCGGTATTCACTCTCGAAATAGCAGTGATCGGCAATGGACGGAACATAAAATATGTTGATTTAATTCTGGAACCGGTCCTGGCCAAACCGGTGTCCTGACATTTTATCCTACCCGTCAGATTGTCCTACCAGGGTTTACTGCGTATGCGCACATCAATATTGCTCATGTTGAACAACAATATTTCATGTATCTGCATTACTGTAAGGGTAGGTTTAGGGTTGGGGTAGGTGTAGACTATAATAAAACACAATCTAATAGACAGAAAAAAATATTTATTGTTGGTTTTCTGTAGCTGTAGCCTATCCCTTAGCCACAACCGCGAATATAACACATAATTACTGCATTACTGTAAGGGTAGGTTTAGGGTTGGGGTAGGTGTGACATTAATAAACCATAATTTTACAGGTAGCATTTTTCGTTGTCGAATTGTACTACCCACTGTTTTAATGGGAGGTAGCAAAATCTGACAGGGTAGCACAAATCGACAGAACACCGCCACAGACAGCGCGCGTCCCTACCGAGCGAGATCTAATTCACGGACTACAAGTGTGTAAACTTTATTTTACTTTATTTCAATTATATACAGGCTGTAGCCTATTGTATTTAATAAATAAGCTGATAAAAAAAAGAAAAAACAAACATTTAATTCATTGCGCATACATAACTCGTGCAATGCAATAACGACGTGATTTGCAGCTGTCGCACTTTTCGTAGTCATTATAGCATTTTATTTAAAAAATGGAGCGCATCCTTGTAGAGTAGACCTGCCCCCGACAAAAAAAAAAAGTTCTATATAAATATATATCGTTATATTAACTGATTAATATAATAATATACTAAACCATCCTTTAATATATAGACAGGCGTATTAAAGCCTATTCCGCGCTCAAGCTCGCGCATTACGCAATTGCCTCAAAGCACCGGCAAAGTGATTATGAATGTGTTGGGGAAAAAGAAGACATTTTAATTATTTATTAATAAACTATAGTGCTTTCTCAGTCAGTATCGGCTGCAAAGATGAAGTTGCCGAATGCAGACGCTGACTTGCCATCTCCACATGGACGTGCCTTTAATAGAAATAATAGAAATTTAATTTTCATACGGACTACATAATTAGAGAATATTACAAAATCGGGTGGGCGAGTTTTCCTTACATTTATTTTATTCATATAAAAAATAATAATAACCTGTTTTGGTTATATTTACTATTAGGGTGAATAGGGGTCATCTGGGACATTGTGTAATCTGGTACACCTAAACTCCAGTGTGTTTATTTCCTGTTCTAACAATATGTAGTCAACGGGCAAGTTCAAGCTCAAACCGGTGCGCAACGTTTTGCTACGGTTTCCGGTTTGAACGACATGTTTCCTGGAAACGGTGTGCAACGGGGTTTGAGATACGTTTTCTCTTGTTTGGTGGGTGTGTCAAAAAATGTCAGCCCAATCAGCAGCAACATGTATATAAACCACAAGGTATTAAAGAGACAGCTTGCACAATGTAATTAACATCCAAATAAATTCACAAGAGCAAGTATATTGTTTGCACATGTTTATTTACATTAAAGGCAAAATAACTGAAATAATAAGAGCATAAGTATAGATCTGGAACTTCTTTAAGTCTGTCTAAATATCATTTAGTAATTGCAATGTCTTCTGGTCCATATCCTTTCCTTAGGAAGGTGTGCTAAATACTGATTAATGTAACATAAAAATACTATACATATTTATATATTTTGCTATAGTATTGTGGAGTGACACTTTCAAAAACTTTTCTATATTCCTCTGATTATATAATGGTAAATATTACAATAACATAGCACAACAACAGTGATCAGCAATAATGATAAGCCTAATACTCACAATAAAAATAATAAGGTCATATAGATCATAACACAGTCTCGGAGGTAAGAAGTGGATTATCCTTCACCTGAAATGTGTGTCTTTTCATCCTGAAATGCGAGGCAAATGTTGG
>NW_015544153.1:1599536-1604469 GCF_001515605.1 Sinocyclocheilus anshuiensis
TTTATTCTGGAGGGCAAGGGCAGTGACTGTAACATCGAGCATATTTTGCAGTATTAAACACGTATTTATACCGATTTCATCGAATTCTTCTCAAAGAACACAAAGAATGGCCTTCTCTCAGCTGCCAGTTGCAACTCTTGTGTCATCAGAACAGTGTGTTCAACGCACCACCGTTTACGTTTAAAAACCTTTTGCACCGTTTTGTTGTATAAATGCGTGTTTAATACTGCAAAATCTGCTCGATGTTACAGTCACTGCCCTTGCCCTCCAGAATAAAGGAAAACATCCCAATAGAGTGAAGGGATTTGTGGAAACTGTGGTTCCTAATTATTGTGATCCAACATTTGCCTCGCATTTCAGGATGAAAAGACAAACATTTCAGGTGAAGGATAATCCACTTCTTACCTCCGAGACTGTGTTATGATCTATATGACCTTATTATTTTTATTGTGAGTATTAGGCTTATCATTATTGCTGATCACTGTTGTTGTGCTATGTTATTGTAATATTTACCATTATATAATCAGAGGGGTATAGAAAAGTTTATTAAAGTGTCACTCCATAATACAATAGCAAAATATATAAATATGTATACGTTAGTATTTTTATGTTACATTAATCAGTATTTAGCACACAATAGAAGACATTGCAATTACTAAATGATATTGTACTATAATTTTAGCATGGATGTCATGGGACTGAAATCACATGACTTCATGGTGGTGATTCCACAGAAAGGGGCAGGGCACTTGTCAATCAAGAAGCTCCTCTGGGAATTGCATGACAAGGTCAGTGACATGGATTCTGACTAGATTAATGTTAAGGACATAAATCTGTCATAAATAAGACAATGTTCCTAATTGTTGTCAAATTATGTTTGTGATCTAGTCAAGCAAAAAAATATGTATAAAAGTGTTGAAAATGTGTTTTTTTTTTTTCTTTCAAACATTTTTTTGTTGTCCCACATTATCAAATATGATTGAGAATGTGGGACAGCATGCTTTGGGTAATCCGTGACAGTCTTCAAATGGGGGAAATATGCATTTAGGGACTTTATAAGTCTAATGACAAGGTCTAATATATGCCATAATGAGAAATGGGTGTTAATGTGGACTACTGGAGGTTATAACATTAGCACAAGTTCACAGTAGCTAGAAGCTAGCTAAACCAGCTAGCTAGAGAGATGCTACAGAGATGGAATCTGGGAAATGTATTCCAATAGCAAGCAAAGGTATCAGGATGAAGTAAACCGTTAATTTCATTTCCCAAATTCCCAGTTAATTTAGTATATACAACGGTTCAAACCACTGAGCAGGAGGGGGATGTGCGCCCAGGCCAGTTGACAATATTCTGTACACAAACACACACACACATTGGTATCACGAAATGAAATGTGCAGAAGATAATGGCGTGATAGATGATGAAGGGTCTCTCACCTGCAAGGAGTGTTTGTTCCTCGAGTAGCCCCAATTTTAATAGAATGGAGAACTTGTATAACCAAATGAATAATCCGTTAATCAAATTGTTGCTTGCTGTTGCTTAAATTTTAGTTGATTTTTTTTTAAATGTTAATACAATGTTAAACAAATGTTAAACAATTTTAATAGAGTTTTAAATGAATTTAAATGAATTAACACAGTAGATCGTTAATCCTGTGTAGAGATAGAAATTATTTTTCCTGATATTGGAATATACATTTTCTTATTGAGGTTTCTGTACTTGTCATTTTTTTCATGTTTTTTTTTTTTTTTTTAAATTGGTGATATTGTGTTTGGCATGCATAAAGCATGGTGAATATAGGCTTTTTTTAGGCCTAATACATATGTCCCAGATTACAAAGTGACCTGTCCCAGATTATCAAATTCAGGCAGATTTTTTATTTTTTTTTTGGCACAAAAACACTTAATAGTCTATAGCATGTCTCCTCTGAGAATAATATCTACATTCTTTCTTACAATCTTAGGGATTTCAGAAAAGTCTAATGTGTTGATCTAATGTGTTAGATAGATATAGAAATAAATCGCAAAAAAGTCAAAATTGCAAAAAATGTCCCAGATTACCCAAATTCAACCTAATTGCCCAGCTCCACCTGTCAATGATCTAGCACCCCCTCAGCACCTGTGTTAAAAATTCTCCGGCGCCTCCCCTGCCCACAACTGATCGTTTATTTTTTCCTCACGTGTCTCACCATTGGTAACAACAATTCAAAACGGACACATTTCAAGTGACACGGGAAAAAGACACTGAAAACTTCAGTGAACATCAGAAAAGCAGCGTGCACATTTCTAGTTGAAAATTAAAGGCCATCAACTGACAAACGGGAATCATCGTCATTCAAGTCAGCAGCAAGAGTCAAAGATAGTCCACAGTTTACTTAAGTTATTCTTGACTGTGTTGTATTGACTGCTTTGATGCGTTGCAATACCGTAAGGCATTGTTTTCATGCTTACATCCAGAAAAAAAAATTGTTGCTTTTGTTTATTTATTTATTTAGTCTGTATCCAGATCAGATGGTCACTGCAGTCACCCGGATCCAGTACGTGTTCAGACCAGATGGTGGATCAGCACCTAGAAAGGACCTCCACAGCCCTGAAAGACAGCGGAGACCAGGACAACTGGATGAGCCCCAGATACAGATACAGATCCCCTTGTCTCAGACGACCACTGGGACAAGACCACAGGAACCAGATGAGTCCTCTGCACAATGTGACTTTGCTGCAGCCTGAAATTGAACTGCTGGTTTTGTCTGGCCAGAGGAGAACTGGCCCCCCGACTGAGCCTGGTTTCTCCCAAGGTTTTTTCTCCATTCTGTCACCGATGGTACACACACACACACACACATATATATATATACATATTGTTTACAGGGAGAAATATATAATTGTTTCCTAAAATTCTCAGTTATCCCACCTGCTGGATCTCCAGTGATCTACTTATTATTGGAGCTATTGGGGGCTGCAATCTTCTATGTGTGCTGTGACTTTGACGTGATGGAGAAGCTTACAAAAAAATACCAGCTTGCTGTTGTGGTTGAACCTACGTTTGAAACCTTCCAATGGGATAAGTTCCCTGAGGAACCCAAGCTTCTCCATCACGTCAAAGTCACAGTAAAGTCACAGTAGTAGCAGCTCTAGATTCGACATTGACAAGGAACTGCAATATCATTAAAAGACTCGTTCACCTCTGATCCCTGACAAAAGTCACAACATTGAACTGCTAAGACTGAAATGTCTTGAAGTGATTTTCAGAATGTTTACTTGTCATTAGTTTTTAGTTACAGCAAACATTAATCCACTTACAGCATTCAATGTGTGTAATTTCAGCCTAGAAAATTAGTGTTGTGTGCAGGATAAGCTAAGGTTGGTTTAGTGGCACAAAATCTGTTAAGAAATCACTGTGTTGAAAGATTCTGATGATCAATCACTTGATGTTATATTAACCTCTTGGCTTATGTGAGTTTAGCTAATCTAATGTGAATTTTATACGAAAAGTCTTACAAAGTCGAAACATTTTCATTTTCATGTAGCACAAATAGTTGTGATGTACTAACATTTGTCATAGAGTAATTTGCCCCTATCAACAGCTCTACATGTTTGCACTAATGTTTGAGGTGTCCTAATCAATAAGCGGTAATGCACCTAAAGTTGGTTTGCCAACCGCCAATAAAAAGAAGAAGCAGAACGTCGCAACAGCCCATTAATTTAGTGGAAGGAGCAAACATGAGGGCGACTCTTTTTATTTACGCATTAGGTAAGTTGACCTGTAAACGATGGTGTGGTTGACAGTGAGCGGGAAAACATTTGGCCCATTAAGAGTTTATAGGTTTGATGCTGTTTATTTTGTGTCTTTACAGGTTTTTATCATCTCTCAGTTGGAAGTACTTGTGGTCCAAATGAATATAGACCTTTTGGCCGAGAATGTTGTCCAATGTGCAATAGAGGTAGGCTAACTCTTCATCAAACACATTTAAATATGATAGTAAAAAAAAAAAAACCTTTTCACCTGTTCTCCCATCTCCACCATACCCCAAAAGTAGTTAACAGAAGTTATGAAATTGGGCCACATATCTGCTATTTTTTTTATACAGGATAAGTGATTTATAAAAATAGTTAAGATGGGTGTATCTACGGCACACTGCTGACGAAGGTAATTGACCACAAGAAGACAAAATGTATTTCTTTATGTATGTAATTATGCTGGATATTAAATAATTAAATAATGCTTTGGGAATTCTGCCACTATAATCCCTGCACATTCATGTATACACACCTCCCTCTCCACCTTCAACTAAAACTGTACAACTCAGGAGAACTTATGAAATCACATGAATATCTATGAACAACAACATCATCACGTATTGTCATAGGCCCTGTGACAAGGAGGGGCACTAACTTATAGACATCTAATTGAGCCTGGGCGAGGGACCCATAATTTTTTTAATTTTTCCAGGAGATCCTTGAATTGCTTGGTCACCACCTTGTGTCTTGTTAATATTTGTTGTTTGCAGGGTCAGTGGTGTACCGTGACTGCACTGGTGATTTCAGTACCACATGTATACCCTGCAGTCCAGGAACATTCATGAGTGAGCCCAATGGTCTTTATCAGTGCTTCCCATGCAGACAATGTGCTGAAAGTATGTTTATATATTTCATGTGTATTCCTTTTTTAATTTTGCAGTATTGCCTATGTGAATGGGTTTCTAAATGTGCTCTTTTAGGTCAAGGTCTTTACATCCAGAGTAAATGCACTGCAGTAAGAGACACCATCTGTGATGTACTTGATGGATATCGCTGCGTTCGCTTCTCCAATTCAGAGTGCCTTCATGCTGAAAAACACAGAGTTTGCAAACCAGGACAAGAAACAAAAACACCAGGTACTGTTTCTGAATGCTCAAAAGCAATGTATATTTTTCCCCCACATAATTTGCAGTCTA
>NW_015544153.1:1604487-1612191 GCF_001515605.1 Sinocyclocheilus anshuiensis
CCCCCCCCCCCCCCCCCCATTTTAGCAGTCTGTAAGCCTATAATGTTTTTAAGTCTTCCCACATTTTGAGGTGTATTTCTTAACTTTTCGGTCTCTGTATCTGCTTGCAGGGACAAAGGCATCAGATACAGAATGTGTGGACTGCGCTTCTGGGTTTTATTCTCCATCAGGGCTGAGCTGCACCAAATGGACAGAGTAGGTGAAGTGTTATTTGTGCAATGTCTGATTTGAATTTCTATCTGTTATTCATTCAGTATTGTCGTCATTTTTCTTAAGCTGTGCAGCCAGAAATGAGATTCAGGCAGAAGATGGCAGTCCTGTAAAAGATGTCACATGTGAACAGAAGCCAAAGGAAATATATGGTCTTGTAGATTTAATTGCCGCTTCCTTAGCAGAATTCTACAGAAGTTTATTCTTTGAAGTTCAGAAGGCCAATAATGGTAAGTGGACACAATTTATTTTTAAACTTAATTTGTGGCCAAGTGCAAACTATTTTTTTTTGTTAGCAGCAGCCTTTTGTCATTTTAAATATATTGGTGACCCTGTGCGGTTAATTTAATTGACCTGATTTGATAAAGGCCTCATAATTTTCCTCAAATTAAAAAAAAAAAAATAATAATTTAATATGTTGTAACATTGTAAAGAATGCACATTTCAAATTCAAAGTGTTTTTTTTCCCTTCTCATGTCTGGCAGAAGAAAAAAAGTGACGTTTATCCAGGAGCCTCAGCACAGGGCACTTGACAGGTAGCATCATTTTGAGTAGCCACATTCTGAAATCCTGGCAACAGTTTGTGGAGACCACCATGCCATTAATTAATTTTAATTTTAGATTTATTTTTTGATAAATATAAACTGTAGTTATTTTTGAATGGATCTATATGAAAGAAATTCTGATAAAAGGTCTATACCACTGATCTATATATGTATGACTGGATTACTCATAGAATTCTAAACTACCAGCATGCGGGAAGTGTTGAAGTGGTCATATTGCTATTCCACACTGGCATCATTGACTGACAGCTTAATTGTTTCTTTGGCTGTTGTCTGAAATATTTATGGTCTTTTCATGCAGCATAATCAATATAGTATAGAAATTGCTGATGAGTGTCTACTGCACACTCCTGGAGCATATATATCGGATCATTAGCAGAAACTGATGAGTGTACAATAACTATTACAATACAAGCATTTTACTATATCGTACTAATATTAAAATAATTCAGTGTTTACAATGCATCATCTTGTTTGGAGCAACAGTATAAATGCTTGGAAATAAAGCTTTGTTTCTTTAAGGCCATATGCAGTCAGCATTATTTCTATGAATAAGTTGTGAAGAGTATATTTTATTTCATTATGTTTTTATCCCTCTGTTATTGGGCACACTGAATTATCATGGCTGGCCGTGAATATCACATTTCTACAGTGGCATTATTTAGAAACTATTGCTTCTGTATGATGCTTCATCCAGTCCAACATAAAAATAACACTCAAATAGATCACCCTAAATAAAACCTCCTTAAATTGTGTTTGCTTGCCTAAACACATATCCAAATCATTCCCCCAATCTGGCCACTTGAAATGCAAAATGAGCGGATGTTAAATCAGTTGTGGAACAGAATCCCTTGTAAGAATCTATGATGCTTCTTTTGGGCCAAGAGCATCAAAGGGGGGACTGTAAGAATCTATAGTCTGCCCCGACCCAGATTCCACTCCACAATATGTTTGATCATGCTCATTTCCTAAAATGGCTTAATTATTATAGAGAAGAGGAAAGTCAACAGTTATGTTGTTTGTAGACCATTTGGGATGATCACATCCTGAGCAAATGGTGACCAATTGTAGAATGGGAGCAGGTGTGGGACACTGAGAACCACCTCAGACAAAGGGGTGTCAGAACTTACACTGAACAAAATTATAAACACAACACTTTTGTTTTTACCCCCATTTTTCATACGAGTCCGACTCTCTAACCATTAGGCCACGACTTCCCCTAATGGTTAGAGGAGTGGACCAACATTCCACAATCAACAACCTGATCAACTCAATGCAAAGGAGATGTGTTGCACTGCGTGAGGCAAATGGTGGTCACACCAGATACTGACTGGTTTTCGGACCCCCCAATACAGTAAAACTGCACATTTTAGAGTGGCCTTTTATTGTGGCCAGCCTAAGGCACACCTGTGCAATAATCATGCTGTCTAATCAGCATCTTGATATGCCACACCTGTGAGGTGGATGGATTATCTCGGCAAAGGAGAAGTGCTCACTAACACAGATTTAGACAGATTTGTGAACAATATTTGAGAGAAATAGGCCTTTTGTGTACATAGAAAAAGTCTTAGATCTTTGAGTTCAGCTCATGAAAAATGGGGGTAAAAACAAAAGTGTTGCGTTTATAATTTTGTTCAGTGTAATTAACATACAGACCACAGCTGTAACGACAGGAGCAACTTCTTTTACATTAACGGTAGTAAACTCTGTGTATAAAATGTTTGAGCTTAGGATGTTCGTGGTTCATTCCGACTCCGTTGAACCCAAGGTACTACATGTACTTTGTCACTGCTATGCTGCAATAAACATCTTCATCGAGATCTTCAACATCCTCATCACTTTTTCTTACACCCTCTAAAGACGACATGTCAGACTGATTTCTGATGATATTCGTGATTCATCATTGGGTGTTTCAGTAACTTTTAGGGTGACTGATTTTAATGTAATATGGCCATTACATATGAATAACACAACAGAACATTTGTTGCATCACAAAACATGCTGTGCATCCTAGTTATAAATACAAATAAAAGGTTAATGGCAAATCCAGTGTCTGATGTTCATTTTCAAATCATTTGCACCATTAGGAATCTGATAACACTTCCAGCATGTTTTTTGTTACAAGCAGTGTGATACAGCATGACAGCTGAGCTGAACATGGGTTTATACATTTAGAGGCTAAGAATTTAAAAAGTAAACAATTACAATTCTGACCAAAACAACTTTAAGGGATCTGAAGCATGAAAAAGCAAGAAATTGTAATTCAGCAAATAACAAGCAAGAATGCAAGCAAAATTTTCAGTTTAATAGTTGTGGATGACTATAAAAATAGAATTGAACCAGTATGTTCATCTTTCACAATGTAGAATTTTACTGGGTTCTTGAGTTCAAAAAGTTTCAGCTGGACAGCAAACAAGGTTTCCCAAAAGTGCATTGAATTATTTACTGAATATGAATTATGAATAATTATTGATTACTGAATATGTTATGAAATGAGGCTGTTAAACTACAAATTTAACTACAATACTAAAGTATTGATAAAGGCACATAAATCATACAAAGATGTGAAAATGATATGATGACATCTAAATTTGCTTAAATGTACTGCAAACAACTATAAATAAGACAACACAATGCTTAAGAAGGCAAAGGCTGAATAAAACATCATGACACTGAGATCTGGTAAACATTAAAAAGGGGAAACAGTAAATAAACATGGTGTACAAACTATATACATTTTTTTTTCTTGTACATTAATCGGTGGTATTCCCATTCATATTCAGTGTCATGCAGTGTACAGTCTTTGAAGTCTTTTAAACAGTAAGAGACTAAATGTTCATGCTTCTTTGCATCTGCTCCAGCGCGGCCTCCTTCTCCTTCAGGAGATCCTTCAAGCGTTTGATTCTCTCACGCCGTTTTATCTCCTCAGCATCCAGCGTCTCCAACGTGAACAGTGACTGTGTTGGAAATATGTCTATTTTGTGACCTTGCTGTTTCTTAGAGAATGACATGCTGGGGTTTTCTGATGCTGTTTGCACCTGGCTGGTGTCTTGCTGTGATGTTTCAGCATCTGTGTTGCTGCTTGTCATGTTACCACATTCTGTTCTGACTGAGGACAGTTCAATCTGGTTGTTGCAGTCCTGCAAACTGGATGAAGAGGGAGCACTTGAACACACAATCACTGGTGAGGAGATGTTGTGTGACGTGTCACTAGTAGAGCTTTCTAACAGAGCTTTGTTTTTACGTGGATTTCCTGATGACCGTTTCTTGCCTACTTTCTTAACAAGATCTTTATTTTGTGGTTGAAGTTTCTGAGATTGGTGACTCTCTCCTGGGGTTTTATTCAAGCAGCTTCTTCTTGTCCCTTTGTGTGACTCAACAACAGTACATGGATTCAGTCTGTCTTGTGAATGGAGGGATGAAGTGGCTTCTGCAGCCCCTAAAACAGTCCCACAAGGACAGGCCGTGCACACCTTAACCTTAATAGAGCGTGGTGGGGTCTTCCTTGAAGAGGAAGGTAATAAAGGATGACTAGAAGAAGTCTGTTTTGCTTTTTGTTTGGATGAGGGAGTAAGACAGCATGTGTTACCAGTACAATCTTCTGGCAATTCAGATTGCATATGAACCTTATCGGCTGTAGATTCTGTTGGTGAACAAACCTCTTCTTGACAAGCCAAACTGTTTTCCATCGGAACAACTGAAGATTTAGAGGCAGGTGAAATGTGTGTGGAGTTTAGAGAGGGAATATCTTGACTCCCATCCTGTTCCTGCTTTTTTCTTTTGACCTTCAGGCCTTCATCCTCCTCCATTTTTGTGTAGGGAACCTAGCAATTGAACAAAGTGGCATGAAATAAATCAATACCGTTACTCCCACATTCACATCTCTTCCAAAACAAGTGAAAAAATGGTTGACATGAGAGAATTTTTGCTTTTTTTAATGGCTTCATCCATCAATTAAATTAGGAAAGTTTTTTTTCCAAGGACACAGAAGCTAGAGCTGTCTTTAAACATTTTTTAATTAGCTTTTATTTTTATATTTCCAGTTTTCATTTTAATTTTAGCTTACATTTCAGAAATTTTATTTTATGTTTTTGTCATTATTAGTTTTTTAACATGTCTGTTTAGCTTTATTTTAGTTTTAATCATTTTAACTTATTTTCAGCTAGTTGCCAAGGCAGCATTTCTAGTTTTTTAGATTTTCATCTAATCTTCTTATTTTAATTGAATTCAGTTTTACAATTACTAAAACTATCTTTAATAGTTTTAGTTAACAACAACAACACCGATTTAGAAATATATTAAAATAATATCTTCTGTAATACAGTGGGCTGCAGCCCCAGTCTGATAAACGCTGCTGTAGGAAATATGTACATGCACTGTACATTATTTACAACACAATTTGGATGCATGAATATATAACTTGCCTTCATAATTTGCTGTATTTTTGACTGCAACTTGGACTCCTGGATCACTTTACGAAGGCCGTCTAATGTGCGTTTGTTTATGATAAGTCTCTTTGTCAGTTGATCTGGCTTCACAGTCAGCTTTGTTCTTTGCAAGCAAATCTGTACATCAGAGGCGATGCCAAATTCTTTTCTTAGCTGACAGTCACTCTTGGGTTGACTCTTTTCAAAGGCCTGTGACAGAAGAGAGAAGAATGCATTAAATGTCAGCCTAGTGAAACTTGTTATTTCATTACAGCTCACATAGAACATGGTTAATTGTGGTATATTACCTTTTCAGTATTATCAGTGGCTTGAATACAGACATTCTGGGGTGGTTCCAAAATGCTGACAGTTTCAGCAACAGCTGCATCATCTTGACATCTCATCTCAGGTGGACTTCCACCCTCCAAGTCTTTATCTGCCTCCATATTCACATTTTCAGAAAGGCAGCACAAGGTCCTTTCAGCTCTTTTATTTCCCTCGACCTGCTCATCCATCATCTCATCACCCGTTTTGGCCGAAGGATTATTCGGACCACCATCTTTTTCCATTTCTGCATGTGCCAGTTTTTCCCCTTCGTTCTGAGAGACAGACTTTGCGTTTATCTCTGTGTGTTGAACTTCCTCACATTTGTTCTGAGAGGCAGCTTTCTCCACTTTATCACCAGCATGAGTCTCTGACTTGGGTGGAATATATGACACAAATATTACATTAGAGTCTTCATCGCTCTCATCCACCTCTGTTTGACTCGGTGTGGGCAAATTTCCCGGAGCACCTCCCAGACACATGGACGTCTCCTCCTCATCATCACAGAGATCAATGATTTCACTTACATTTATTTTTGGGTCTTGCTTAGGAGAGTTTGACCCCAGAGCGGAGCTGGCAGGCAGGGCAGGAGAGGTGCTGACAACCCCCCTCTTACCACCTTCACTGATCATCACATCCTTGGCAATCTCCGAATTTCTCTTTGCCACAAAATAGACCTTCCCATTGCACATGACCAGGGCATTGTCTTTGCCTGGGGTAATCTTTTCTTGGCTGGTCTGAGGAGGTGTGGGTTTGCTCGGTGCGATTTCATTTACCGTCCCGACTGAGTTGACATGCTTGACTGCTTTTATGGTGTCAGAGCTGACATTCGATGTCGTTACAGGTACAAGGCAAGGAGCGAATGCACCTGTTCCCTCCTGCACGACCCATTTAATGGGAGTGTTCACTTCTTCATTTGTTTTAGGAACGCAAACAGGTGTTTGCAAGTTTGCAGGGGGATTTTGAAACAGGGTCTTCTCTATTTGACTTGGCTTTGTAACCGAAACCACTTGCTGGTCAGAATTTAGCTTTACAGAGTTCACAGGGGAAACAAGCACAACAGTTGGTGGACCCTTTTCGAGGTTAGGGGTGTTACTCACAGAGTTCATTATCCGGCATTTGATGGACTGTGGGAGCGCAGTGGCTGGCAGAGTCCGAACTTTAGCATTCGGAGGGATCTGCAGGAAATGACCGTTTGGGAGAACAGGTGACTTGACGGTAACAGGCAAAGTTTGGACCGCCGCCATGACCTGTCCATTGGGCTGAGGAGGTAACTGGACTGAATACTGGGAAACAGTGTGTGTTGAAAGAGGAACATGCACTAACTTTGGATTGTGAATAATGAGGTTACTAGTTCCACTGTGCTGAGTTTTGACGGCGTTAGACACAGTTCTGACCTGCGGCAGGGTTTTGAGGACATACCGTCCATCTGCTATGGGCTGAAGGGAGGGAAGCCGAGTCTGTGTTTGAGATGAAGAAGCAGTAGGTGGATGAACGGGTTTTGCACAGGCTTTCAGTTGTAGACCCACACTGACTCTTTCTGTACTAAAAGGTGTCTGATAAAACTGTCCGTTTACTTTCTGGACAGGAATCAACTTCATGACATTTTTCCCATCGGGTCCCACCGCAGGCATTGCTTGGTAATAGACTCCTGTTCCACTGAAAGATGAAGAAAAATTATACATCAAAATTAGCTTTAATATTCTGTTAACTATGAAAATACTATACAAATCAAAACTAACAAGGACTGAAAAAAAGATCAAACTCTATTATACTAGAAAAAAACACACACACAAACATATATATATATATATATATATATATATGCTCATCAAGGCTGCATTTAATTAAAAATACAGAAAAAAAACTGTAATCTTGCAAAATGTTTTTACAATATAAATTATTGGTTTATATTTTAATATACTTTAAAATATAATTTATTTCTGTGATGCAAAGCTGAATTTCCATCAGCTATTACTCCAGTATAAAGTGTCACATGACAAGAAATCATTCTTATTTCTTCTGCTCATCATGGCTGCATTTATTTTATCAGAAATACAGAAAAAAAAAGAGTAATATTGTGAAATATTATTGCAAATTAAAATAATGGTTTTCTATTTTAATATACTTTAAAATGTTATTTATTCCTGTGATCCAAAGCTGACTTTTCAGCATCATTA
>NW_015544153.1:1612216-1614847 GCF_001515605.1 Sinocyclocheilus anshuiensis
TGATGAAAATTCAATAATTTATGTATTTCTGATCAAATAAATGCAGCCATGATGAGCAGAAGCGACTTTTTTTTTTTTAAACATTAAAAATCTTACTGATCCCAAACTTTTGAACAGCAGTGTGTGTGTGTGTGTGTGTGTATATATATATTATTCAAAAGTTTGGGATTTATAAGATGTTTTTGGAGTGAAGTGTCTTGTGCTCTCTAAAGCTTCATTTTTTTTGAAATAATAATAATAATATTAATACAATATAAACAGTACTACTGTATTCTTCTAATATAAAAATAACGGTTTTGTATTTTAATGTAATTTATTCCCGGCAATTAGCCTACTCCAGTCTCCAGTGTCGCATGATCATTCAGAAATCATTAGAATATGATAATTTGGTGCTCAATAAACATGAAAACAGTTTATTATGTAACTGTTTCATAATGTTTAACTTTTTTGTGTGTGTGTATATATATATATATATATATATATATATATATATATATACACACACACAAAAAAGTTAAACATTATGAAACAGTTACATAATAAACTGTTTTCATGTTTATTGAGCACCAAATTATCATATTCTAATGATTTCTGAATGATCATGCGACACTGGAGACTGGAGTAGGCTAATTGCCGGGAATAAATTACATTAAAATACAAAACCGTTATTTTTATATTAGAAGAATACAGTAGTACTGTTTATATTGTATTAATATTATTATTATTATTTCAAAAAAAATGAAGCTTTAGAGAGCACAAGACACTTCACTCCAAAAACATCTTATAAATCCCAAACTTTTGAATAATAATTTACGCTTATGGTTTGCATTATTTAGAAATGTTGTTTACCTGTGGCATTCTCTGTAACCGACCAGTCATATTAATTAATGCATTCAATTAATAATAAAAAGATGAAAAATAATGGAAGAAACACAAAAGTAACGTACTTCAAATGCAAAGTAAGTTAATATCCAAAGTGTAAAATTGTAGACATTAAACATCTTCTGAATATCTATTTAACACATTTGTCAGTCATCTGTCCAGTAATTTACGTGCATCTTTGTAGAAGTACTCGAGTTTCTATTGAGAGCTTTTTAACATTTGTTCGGTTTTGCGCGTTTTCTGAGGTAACGTTAACATTTTCGCTCGCGACAACAAGTCACTAAAACACTCGCCATTTTGGACAAGCTTAATAACGACCGAACAAGAACACACACGGCTGTTAACGCGTAGACGCAGAGTTGACGAACTTACCCCTCCATCACGAATATCTGTAGGCATCACACCTCAAGACCTATCTATTGTCGATATTTTCTTCAGCACATCGTTAGATTTTATCCACCAACTTGAAAACAGCTCTCTTGACTCACACCGGAAATACGTATATCAAAATAAAAGACACCTGAAGCCTCTGAACTGTAAAAGGAAGGAAGACAAAAAGAACGAAAAATCAAGGCAAAAAACGAATGAACAAGGCAAAAGATAGAATCAAGAAAAAACGGGAGAGAACAAAGAGAGAGAAAGAGCGAATGGGTTGAAGAATGAATGAATGAATAAATGAATGAAACAGGAAATAAAAATTAAATAAATGAAAGAAAAAGGGGAAATGAAATCGAAAGAACAAAAGCACAAGTGAAAGAGAAAGAGAAAGAGCAAATAGGACAGAGACAGAAAAAGGACAGAAAGAGCAAAATGACATAAAAGAAACAAGGAAAGGATTAAAATAAAAAGAACACACAAGTGAACAAAATTAACAAAAAAGCAAAAGCAACAAGATAACAAATGCAAGATATTGTAAGGCAAGATCATATTTCTCAATTTTGTTTTAACAATTTGTTTATTGAGAAATAAATTATGTCAGTATAATGCAGCAAAATTTAATCAGATCTCTTATTTACATATTAATAATACTAAAGGAGAAACAATAACAAGAAAAAAAAGAGAAAAAAGGAAAGAAAAAAAGAAGTAGCACAGGTCAGTTCAAAACACTACACAATAAAAGAAGTTGGGGGTACTAGTCATACATACCTGGGATACAAATAAAAAAAAAAAATTAAAAAGGGGTTATTTGGGGTAAGGGGTAAATGACTGATGGCTTAATAATAAATCGTGGCTGAGGGTGATCAAATAATCAAGTAATTTAATCTCTTTCTCCCTCCTTCATTATAGCCTATTACAGAAATCTGAGGTTGAAATAAAGGATATAAATGGTTTGGTTCCAAATATTTTTTTTAAAAAGGACACTTTACCTTTCAGAATAGGCCTATATGTAATCCTTTCTATTGACAAACAAAAGGACATGTTGTTGATCCACTGTATAATGGGTGGCTTTTCCACTTTCTTCCAATACATAGCTATTAGACGCTTTGCTTGAAGTATACATATGTCAAAAAGTTTCTGAGTGCTGCTACTGTATACAATATTCTCAGGACAGGAACATACCTGGTACTTAAGGAAAAAGACGGGTTATTATGCGTAGTTAATAGATTATACTGTTAGGCTACTTTGCTCATCGTCCATTATACGGTAGATCAACTAACATAATCTATACATGTGCAAAATGCATTTGCTTACACATAATTGAGAATCGAGATATTTCATGATATATTTAACACGTTTGGGAATATTTCT
>NW_015544153.1:1615674-1633469 GCF_001515605.1 Sinocyclocheilus anshuiensis
ACAATTTGAGTTGAATTACTGAAATAAATGAACTTTTCCACGACATTCTAATTTATTGAGATGCACCTGTATTATTAACTGCATTATATGCATTCTTACTTCATAGAAAAAATGTTATAAATAAATATTTAGTACCATTCTTTAATCGCTATGGGGGAGCCAGGCCCCCCTGGCCCCCCACAAGCTACGCCCATGTGTATAATGGGTGGCATTTCCACTTTAATACATAGGCTAGCTATTAGACGCTTTGCTTGAAGTATACATATGTCAATAAGATTCTGAGTGCTGCTACTGTATACAATATAAACATATAAAGTATAACAATTTCTGGTTTCATTGGAAGATTTACAGATACCATCTTAAAAATAACTATAGCTCTTTCCAAAACTTCTGCACCGGAGGACAATCCCACATACAGTGCAAAAGTGTACCTTTATCACCTGAGCATTTAATGCAAGTGTCTGGGGTGTTTTGACTAATTTTGTTTAACCTTCCTAGGGTAAAATATGTTCTCATAATCCAGTTGTACTGTATTAATTTGAGATTACTGTTTGTGATTGAGCTTTCTCGCACACTTCTTGCCATATGTCTAAAGAAATTTTTAAATCTTCTCTCCAGGAAATCAATTTGGATTCTGAAGAGTCTTTAGAATATGATTCTAACAATTTATAAAACATTGATATTAAACCTTTAGATTGGGGAGATTTTGATAATAAGTTTTCAAAAGGAGTCTTAATGGGTTTTGTAAGCTTGGTACCTTCACTCTTAAAAATAAAGGTGCTTAAAAGGTTCTTCACAGTGATGCCATAGAAGAACCATTTTTGGTTTCACGAACCATCTCTTTCTTACCTTTTTATAATCTGAAGAACCTTCTTTTGCCACAAAGAACCTTTTGTTAAACAGAAAGGTTCTTCAGATGTTAAAGGTTCTTTCTGGAACCATTTAGACAAAAAGGTTATTCTATGGCATCGTGAAGCACCTTTATTTTTAAGAGTGTTGATGAGAAGAAACATAGCTCCTAAATTGTAGGAATTTAAAGAAGTGTTTATTGGGGGTATCAAACTGTGCTACAATCTCTGCAAAGGACAATAGGTTATTGTCTTTATAAAAATCCTCAATCTTTTCAGTAATAAGAGTGGTGTGTACTAGAAAAGCATGAATATTGAATATCCTTAGGGTGCAAATGTCTCCAAATTTCTAATAGGTTTAAGTCCTCGATAAAATAATTAAGGGTCTTTCTGGTCTGTCTGTGTGACAGGTCCAGGCCAGAAGCACAATCTTTAGTTGGATCTAATGTACAGTTGAAACCCCCACCTATTACATAAAACCCAGAAAGATTAGATAAAGTTAGAAATAGGTTGTTATGAAATTTTGGGATGTCATCATTAGAACCGTAGACATTAACTACACACTAAAAAATGCTGGGTTGTTTCAACCCAACGTTGGATCAAATATGGACTAACCCAGCTGTTGGGTTAAATTTTTAAATTAAAGTTTTAACCCAAAAGTTGGGTTAGTCCATATTTGACCAAAGGTTGGGTTGTAACAACCCAGCATTTTTAGAGTGTAGAATCAGTGATTTAGGTAATAAATCGTCTTGAACAATTAAATATCTACCTGATGGGTCCTGTATAGTCTTAGCTATTTGAAATGGAATAGATTTGTAAATCATTCTAATAACCCCTCTTGCTTGAGAACTAAATGAAGCTGAAAACATCTGAATGGGCCATCTATTACGTATTCTAAAGATATCTTTAGGCATTAAATGTGTTTGGAGAAAAACAATTTTAGACTGTTGTTGCTTTAGCCTAGTCATCACTTGTTTAATTTTAGTTAGACTATGCAGCCCCCTGCAGTTCTACAAAATAAATTTAACCACATAATCTCTGCCATCACTTAGATAATTCAGTACTCTCCCCAGTGTTACAAAAAAGAATCCCCTGTGCCTTGTGACGATAAGTAAAGCTAAAACATAAAACAGAACGATTAGAAACATCAACCATTGAAAATAGAAACATTTTATCACTTCCATGAATTGCCACCAGCAAATTCATCTGCTACATTACTTCTAACTTCCCCCATCTAAATGAATCTATTCAGCAAAAACAAACCCGAAATGAACCGTACAATGAATCATACCGCCTAAGCTCCGCTGAGTTTCCTTGTCATTTTTTTTTTTTTAAAGAATTATGCCTATGATTAATCTATTAATACCATGTCTGGTATCATTTGAAATGTCTCAGTGTGACTGGTACAATGGTCTAATTTCTACAGAAGTAAACTAAAATGTAATAAAGATTTGAAGATTTAGGGGTTGATTTAATGGGTGTGCCCTCTCCCAGGGTCTTTCATGCAAATTACCTTCTGTTCCCATTGAGGTGTAAACTACCCAGGTCTGGGACCTGGGTTAATGCAAATTCCAATTGTTTGTACATGCCTCCATTTGGGGGATGTTTTATCTTGGTTTTGTATTTAAAGGATTGCAGCAAAAGGGTCGGGGCGATTCTGTAGCCAGAAAGCCCGTAGTGTGTCTCTGCACTCCATACTATGTATTTTCCAAGGTCAGGTATGCACCTTTTACTCTTAGTTTCATCTTTGAGAATTTGATGTGTTGTATTGATTCGATATCTTTGAATTGGCTAATTGACATAATACATACCTGACTGATAATAAATGGTTACATTTGATTTTATTCTGATTTACTCTGAAATTATTTTCTCAAGTAGATTAAGTGAAGGTTTATGTAATCTGTGTCTAGGGTTAGTACATACTAAATCTCAGGTTAGATGGAGCATGGGGCACATCAAGTGAGATTATCGATTTCTAACTGACTGCTTGATTTTAGTTAAGTTGTTATGCAGTTGCATTAACTATGGGGGGCTAGACAAAATACTATTGAGTACTAGCATGGTTCGGGCATACTTCATAGTACTGGCCATAACCTCTGGTTATTGTCTCAGCTTTAATTAAGTTGTACGTATAGTTATATTAACTATCGGGGGCTAGGTATATGGTACTAGCATGACATTTGATTATTGTTTGAGCTTTAACCAAGTTGTTACATGGGTGACTGTAGGGGGCTAAACAGAACCACTATTTAAATAATGGTAAGCATGGGCTACCTATTAAATACTTAGACATAACCTCTGACTAATGATCAGACTAGAGAGTTTGTGATCGTGGGGTACACGTACATCAGCCAGCGTGATACACCCTGAGCGACTTAATAGATTCCTATTGAACGAGTAAATATAAAGTAAAGACTCAGAGTTAGAATAATAAAATGTCAGAAGAATAATAGTAATAATTGGAGACAGACAAACAACCATTTTGCCTTTCAACCTAAATTCGAGGTCATAATAAAATGGAGTCAGATTTGAATTTAACCTAAATTGAATAACTTTGCGCGCTGAAAAGTCCGAACACCATTGGATAACTTCCTTGGGCCAATCGCGTGGACCTTACATGACTCGGTGATTTTGGAACAGTACATCTTTCTTCGCTCTGGCCGCATGCATTACACGCCTGTCTTGGCCAAGAATTTCCTCACTCTTGGTGTTGAGTTCTTGTCCGTAGCAGACCGTCACACATCCCCAATTCTGTGTGCTCTCTCTATGACCAGGGGCTTTCGCAGTGGTTCCATGTCCAATGCCTCAGTTAACCAGCTTTCTAAGAATGCACATGCGTCACTGCCCTCGGATTTTTCTGGTAAACATAACAACAGCCTTAAGGCTTGTTCACACCGGGACGAATATCGCGCGCGATTATCGCCAACGTTTAATGCCTCGTGACTAAACAAAGCGCGCCAATGTGAGTGTGCACACCGACGCACAAAACACGAGGCGTAAAAGCGTCATTTTTTAAAAAACGCCTCGGGCTCGTTTTTTTGGTATTGACATCGCCGCGTTAAAAACTGGCCGACCAATGAGATTGGCGCTTTTGTTCACGTGCCTGGAGCTGCTGAAGTTACAGTAAAACACGACTTGGTGGCGCTCAAGCACAAAACTAAACATAGTATGAGGGGCCGTGTAGGCCATAATTATTGAAAAGCCTCTTACAAACACTAGTGAAACGAAAAACATTGATAAACCTTAGTGAAATTCATTCATACGCATTACTGAAAACCTCTTACAAACACTAGTGAAATGAAAAACATTGATAAACCTTAGTGAAATTCATTCATACGCATTACTGAAAACCTCTTACAAACACTAGTGAAATGAAAAACATTGATAAACCTTAGTGAAATTCATTCATACGCATTACTGAAAACCTCTTACAAACACTAGTGAAATGAAAAACATTGATAAACCTTAGTGAAATTCATTCATACGCATTACTGAAAACCTCTTACATACAGGCAAGATGAATGTAGAGCTGCTGGTCTCATTGGTGTTTGAACACAAAGGGCTTTATGACAAACGTGACAGCGACTACAAAAATCTCGATAAGAGGGAGTTGTTATGGAGAGGAATTGCAGATCAAATAGGATTCGATGTGTAATGTCAGGGAGTGAATTTGCACGTTCACTCGGCTCATCGCCTGCGAAAATCGCTTGGTGCGATTATCGCCGACATTCAACGCCTCGTGACTAAACAAAGGGCGCCAATGTGAGTGTGCACACCGACGCGCAAAACGCAAGGCGTAAAAGCGTATTTAAAAAAAAAAATGCCTCGGGTTCGTTTTTTTGGTTTGACGCGCCGCGTTAAAAACTGGCCGACCAATGAGATTGGCACTTTTGTTCATGTGCTTGGAGCTGCTGAAGTTACAGTAAAACAAGACTTGGTGGCGCTCAATAATATTTTCAAGTGAACGCTCGAAATACATTATTTAGGTAGCACTTTACAATAATTAACTAACTAAAAACATTAACTAATCAAACCTTATTGTAAAGTGTTACAATTTAATTTGTTATTAAAGCATATAACTTATATGTTCACAAAAACACTGTTAAATTAAACAGACAAGCAAGCAGGTGTGCATGATTTGGCGTGGCAGCCAATACAAATAACCATTTCCTTAGCTAAATCCTGCGTTTGGACCAGGCTCGGTTGTAGAATCACGTATGTGCTTCTGAAATTATCTTTTTCTATATAGTGTAGTAGTTAGCTTTCTCGGTGTCGTACGTGGCCGCTTGTCAAGCATGAAAAACACACGTTTTATTTTAATTCCGAATACATTATCGTATGCAGAATGCAGAGTTTTTAAATGTATTAAAAACTGTCACTCATTCATCACACGATCGCACAAAGTTAAAAAAAAACTAAATTATTTAAATTAATTACAAATATATATAAATTAAACAAACAAAAAAACAACAACAATGAACGTTGAAACTTTGTTAATGTCTTTGTTAGAAAGAAGAACGAGCATGATAGAACTCAGCATTGGACAAAAAGCGGTGACTGGAGCGGTGAGTGCGTGGATTCCAACCTAAACACCTCTGATTGGCCATTGCGTTTTAGAAATCAACAAACATGTCTGTGATTGGCTACATTGCTGACCTGCATTGTAAAATCATTTTACGCTTTCCAAAGCAGAAGGGCAGATACACTGGATTGTTTGCCAAATGTATTTCGTTATGCTATTATTACGAAGAAAAAAGATCCTTTACCAGGAGTTATGGGCAGCTTTTCCATCTAAAAGCAAATAGAAAATAATGCATTTTCATTTAAAAAGTAGTTATATTGATCAGATATAACCTATATTATTTGTTAAAAAGTGACTATTAACCAAAAAATTAAAGGTATAAGGATGTATTTTAAGTGTGAAATAATTTTTGCCCGCATAGATCCCATAAAGGTCCCATATGTTCAAACGGGGAACCACATTGTGAAACAAACAGATCCTAGAACAGGGGTTATTGGCAGCTTTTCCATCTAAGCAATAAGAAGCAACAGCAGGCAGTTGTATGAGTAAGACTACATGCTAAACTCAAGTCTGACCGAAGGGGGGGGGGCAAAGGGATGTCCATGGGGGGTTAATATTTTCAAGTGAACGCTCGAAATAGATTATTTAGGTAGCACTTTACAATAATTAACTAACTAATTGACATAATTAACTAATTAACATTAACTAATCGAACCTTATTATAAAGTGTTACAATTATTTGTTATAAAGTATATATAACGAATATATATATATATGTATATATATAATGTATGTGTGTATGTATATATATATGTGTGTATATGTATATATATATATATGTGTGTGTATATATATATATATATGTGTGTGTATGTATACGTGTATATATATATATATGTATGTATATGTATGTGTGTATATATATATGTATATATGTGTGTATGTATGTATACGTGTATGTATATATGTATGTGTGTGTGTATATGTATATGTATAATATATGTATGTATATATATGTGTATATATATATATATACACCTTGCTACGTGTACTGTGTTAGGCTAACCGAGACTTGTCATTTGCACTTATATATTGTTGCTCTTTTGTTAGTTTTGACTGCTTTTATTGTCCTCATTTGTAAGTCGCTTTGGATAACAGCGTCTGCTAAATGACTAAATAAATATGTTCACAAAAACACTGTTAAATTAAACAGAAAAGCAAGCAGGTGTGCATGATTTGGCGTGGCAGCCAATACAAATAATAGTATGTATGAGTAAGACTACATGCTAAACTCAAGTCCGACCGTCCCCCTCGGTCCGAAGGGGGGGCACAGGGATGTGCTCTGGCGCCAGGCCTGCTTCAAGGCCTTCTGAGTCCGATGCGATTTCTGTTTTTTTTTCTGCTTCTGCTTTGCTGGTTTAGGCGACATCTTGAACAACTTTCATTTAGAAAACAAACTATGGACGACACTTAAATAAAAAGGGGATAAAATTTAAGAAATCTCTATACAAATTACAGCGGAGCTAACTCGTGCGTCTCTTCAGAAGAGAGAAGTCTCATTTCTCAAAGTTTTTACACTTAAAATTGAATGTTATTTTTGATTAATTGCAGTTATTCCACACACACAGTGCACAGTACCAGAACAACAAAACCTTTATAGAGGCTTGTATTCTCCAACAAATGAATGGGTAATTCTGTCAAACCCACATTTCAGAAAATTCCCCAGCTAAAATGTTTTATTTGTTTTCTTGAAGATTTTATACAGAGATTGGTAGGTATATCAGTAAAAGCTGCTCACTTTAATCTTTGTTGCATTACATGCCAATAGGGACGGTTCAAAATTGGGAAAAAAGTACTTTTTAGTTTTTTTTTTTAAGTGGCTGTAACTCAAGAAGTATTAAAGATATCTTAATATCCTTTTAGATTTTGGTTCTTAACAAACCATTCTTTTGATATTCCTATTTTTAATGCCCTATATGTTTCATTTTCAGATATATGGGGATTTCGGTGTGACCCCATGAGTAATTTGATAAAATTATACACCTCTTCAGTGGTCAAAAACTAAATGTGCGTAATTTTTTTTTCTTTTAAAGAGGAATGGCTGAAGCACAAACAATGCTGAAGCTAGAAATGCATGATATTAAACCAAATTCAAAAGAGCATTATTTATTTATACCTTAAAATCTGTTGTTAGTTGCACAATAGAAATGCTACATATAAAACAAAAACATACAATCAAAACATGAAATATACAGTATGCATACTTGAGTATATTCTACTTCCCTTTATCTACCCATGCAAAAAAATTACACCTGGCCTGAGGATTGGAGGCATGGCCTTGAGGACGGGCGCATACAAAAAACTGCCGGCCTAAATTAGGTCCTGCTTTTTTCACAGTCCGTAAGACACAGGGCTCATTGTGTGATTTACACAGTGGCGGCTGAGGAGGCCCATGCAAAACCACTTTCCAAAAACCAGCGCATGGCCCCTTCTTACAGTCCTTTGACTTGTCTATGGATGTCGATTCTCCTTCCACTTCATCCTGATTTTCAGTCTCCATCTCCGTTACCATGGAAAGACTGGTCTCCGTTTGCACATCACCAGGGCAGCTTCTGGTGTCACTCTCACTACCTGGGCTATCCTGAGAGGATTCTGTCGGTTTCAGGCTCAAGTTTCCACTGGAAGGGATTAATGGTGTTTGTTTAGGCTTAAAGAAAGCTAAAAGACTTCCTTTAGCATTGCTTTCAGTTTTCATCTGCTTGCTTCTTTTGGCTTTGTGTGCATTTGTGTCTTTTTCTCTACATGTAGGTCTCTTCTTTGCAACACTGTTCCCCTGTACTACAGGATTCAGGTTTTCCAGAATTTCCCCAGTATCCTGTGATCCAGGTAGACTCTCTTCAGAGTCTTTAGAAACCCTGTCTTTCTCTGAAACTTTGACAAAGAAACTTGAAAGTTTCTGCTGTCTGCCAGTGAACTCTGGCATGTGACGTGTGCACAAGGGTGGGAACTTTGGACTAGACTGGAGGGTACAGCTGAGCTGTGCCCATACAGGACAATGATCGGATCCCTCCACCTCTGGCATAATGTCCACGCCAATAAAGGCCGACTTGACCAGACAGCAGTTGGCAAAGATGTAGTCGATACGCGTCCCATAATTGGTCTGCCTGGCACCAGTAAGCGTGGACCAGCACGTGAAGGCGTTGGAGCGCTTTGGGTGGAAATGGCGGAAGGAGTCAACAAACTTGCCACCAGAGGCAGATTTCTGGGAGATTTCTTTAAGTTCATCTTCAGTATTTCCATTTTTGGTCTTTTCTGCCGTTCCAAAAAGGAAATGATTTAGCCACTTCCTCCCAGGATTATCTTCAAAGTTATCCTAAATGACACAACAGTAATAAGAACAGATATGTGCTAGTATGTGTATAACTTATGCAATAAAACAATAAATATACCCCTTCCATGTAAATTTCAGCTTTTGTCCTATCCAGTCGCAAGACATTTGCTTGGTTACCTAGTTTTTATTTAAACAGTGTTACATTGGGTGACTCCGCCCACAATTAAATCTCATTGGTCCATTGGAAATCCTGTTCCATTATTATATAGAGTGAGACAGCTGGGTTCTGGAAATAAAAATCCCACAGATTTTCTCCATATATGGAACTGAATTTGAACGATACCTTTATAAACTGTTACAGACAGACCCACTATGTACTACAAGGTTGTTAATCAGTGGTGTATGCTTTTGTTGATGCTATCAGACCGCATTGTTTCTTATTATTTTTTTTAACGTTTGTGTTTAACAGTGGAATTCCTGGTGAAAAACTACATTACCCATGATTCTGTAATCTCCACCAATCAGAGAACTGAAACAAACAAATCACAGCCAAAGAATTCTTATCTACATCGAATCAACCAATTTCCTCCATCTTTTTTAATTTGATTATGTCATTCGTAATGCTTCTTGGGATTGTAGTTCTTTTCCTCATTAAAGATGTACATATATATATATATATGTTGTATATATATATATGTATATAGATGTATATATATATATGTTTGTGACTGTACTGCATTGTACAATGCATTTTTGCTTTTACTGTGGACTTTTATTACTTGTCACAACTAGTCAGGACAACTGGTGGTAACGGAAATCTTGAAATAATGATGGAGGAACATGTTAAAGGACTTACCACATCATCTGGGTCACAGTGGTCTATGGGTTGATGAGAAGTGTTTACATCTCCCAATACAATCACGTGACTGAAGAGTGGCAGAGGAATGTGTTAATCAAAACAAACAGACATCTTAGATCTTAAAAAAAACTTTATGATAATACATATCGGATCAGTGTATTAAACTATTTTTCTTTTCCTTCTATCCTCTATCCCTTCTTTTTTGAAAACCAAAATATGATCACACTGTTAAAGCAACACAAAGAGACAAACTGGTCTTTTTAACAATATATCAGGGAATAAAACAGCACTTTGTGTATGTGTGCATGAACAGATGATGGTTTTATCGCTCTCTCACCTCCCTGAGCTCAAGATGGCTTCAGCTCTGCATTGGAGGAGCCGGTAAAATTGGAGCTTGTATTGTTTTCTCTCAGGTTTGTCTGGGTCAGCTCGGGGACAATAAACATTGATAATGGTCAGCTTCTGTGGTCCATCTGTGCCACTGAGAATAAAAAAATAAATATGTGAAAACAATTTAAAGGGATAGTTCACCTTCAGTTGCTGGTCCCCTTTGACTTCCATAGTATGGAAAAAAACACTATGCAAGTCAATGTGGACCAGCAACGAAAGGTGAGCTATCCCTTTCACAACATGTTAGGCTAAAACTACTAAATGTCCAAAAGTTAAGATCCTTAAACTTACATGAAGTAATGCTGAGTGATGACAGCTCTTCCTTCGTTGTCTAGCGCCAGAAGCTCCTCACTGGACAATTCAACCTGGTCTCCATAGCAACCAACAGCCTCTCCCTGATTGGCCAGCAGACCTGTCAATCCTTCCTCGGCCAGGAATGGAGTAGCGCTATCCTTACAGTAGGTCGCAACACCTGGTCAGGGAGAAAATCAGGTTGTTCATAGTTCATACTCATAGCTGAACAGCACAGACAGCTGCAGACAGTGGTTGTAAAAGACAAGGCTACATTTATTTTAAAAAATAAAAATATGGACATGAATCCGGTGTTGAAAACATTGCGGTTTTTATTTAAAATCCCTTTGCACACTTTACTGTCGTTTAATGGTTCTATAGGTTGCTGTACCTGAGTATCCACTTCGTCCTCGGCTAAAACTAAAGTATGAATTGTAGCCATCAGCAATTGCTGTCTTCTCATCCAACAGGTCACCTGAAAAAAAATGTATGCTGAGCTGTTAAAGTTATTAAATGGTTAAAAATAGGGCTCATGTGCTTTATCACCCATTCAAAGTCCCGCGTTTCTTTAAAACACTTACGGGTAACTTTAGTCTCTTGAACGCAGATTATATCGGCATCGAAGGAATCCAGAGTTGTCTTGATGCCATTTTTAAACGTTCGTATGCCGTTTATGTTCCACGTTACAATTTTCATGTTTATCTGTCAAACACCGTCGGACGATTCAAGCTGAATGCATGTGTGAAGTACTGACCTTATTTTTGTCCGTCTCAAATATTTTCAAAATAAAAGTATTTACACCTGCGTTTATTCAAAATACTACTAGTCTAAATTAGGGATGGGAAAATTCCCCGATTCCCTCGGTGCATCGGTTAAAAAAGTGTGCATCGGCTACAAGTTGCCATTTATATTGCGATGCATCGTTTCTAACATAGTTGCATCGGTAAAAACCGATTTATTTATATATAATTACTAGTGGGTGTGCTATACTTTTATTATTTAGAAAGTGACCACAACACCACGGAGACTCGAGGAAAAACTGGCATTAAAGTCCAAAACCTGACTTCAAATAACCTAACAAATCAATAGGGGATAAAGCGGTTCCATTAACGACTAATTAAATTCACATTCCCTCACTAATTTGTGCACGCTTTTTCTTAAGCAGACCTTAACGTCGATCATGGATCAAATCGAACCACCATGACAAACAGCGAATATATCTGTGCTGTTTAATGCATTTGAGACGTTGTGTTTTCCTCAGAGCATAACTGACATGTCACAGGTATATTTTTCATCTGTTTCTAATTTATTGAGATGCACCTGTAAATGTGTCTTTTGTAGAATTTTAAACCTACATATCAAGTGTATTTTTATGATAGCAGTAACTGTAAGTGGACTATTGTCATTGGTAAATCAAATGCAAGCTAGTAGGCTACTAATTACTAAGCTCAAATTAGTTAATGTGTGTTTCTTATAGCAGTTAAAATGTAGTCATTTTCTTTATTATTTATTTTCATTTTTAATTCAGTGATTTGTTTTATGAAACAGGCCTTGAGGCATTAAAAGTGATCATATTTTCTCCATTGCATCGAATCACATTGTGTTGAATCGAATCGAATCGAAAACGGATCGCACTGCATCGTAATAGGGGTGAAACGTATCACATTGCATTGGTAGCTGCTTCATATATTTAATGTATCGTATCGTTGGCTATGCATCAAGATGCGTATCGTATCGGCCTGAGGCATGAGATGCACATCCCTAGTCTAAATATTAGACGGCTATGGCCCTGTAACTAACCAGTGTGCAGTTTTCCACAATTTAGTGAAGTTTAAAATAATAATAATAAAAATAATAATAACCTTTTAATTTCTTGTATCTTTTATATATATTTTTTTAAAGATTAAGTTTTTTTTTTGGTACAGAACCACTTTGAAAAGAAACAAACATAAAGAAGCCACAAGTATATTTGAACACCACAATATATTCATGCAGAAATGTTAAAATATAAACTTTTTTTTATTAGTGTTACATCTCACCCTATTCTTTCTGTCTGATGTTTCTCAAAATCTTTCAGATAAATTTAAATACCTTTCAAATTAATTACATTTCATGTTTTTTCTAACATGTTAAGCTTTAATTGATTACCAACAAATTAAATCAAGGCAGAAAAATTGTATGTGTGGATTTCACAATAAGTTAATAAAAATACCATTTAATATTACAAAACAAAATTTGTTAAATGTTTTATTATTTAATGTTTTATTTATAAAAAAAAGTCACTTCATGGTGCCTATTTATTTTAACTAAATAATGTTTTCTTAAATATCTCACTGCAAGGATATAAGCATTTTTAAGATACAGAAGAGATTAAATCATACAAGAAAACATACAGCATATTCAGTAACTGAAGCCCTGTTTTGGCCCCAGTATAAATCAAATGTAAACATGTTTACGCAGATTCAAAATAATTAGCATCCAAAAAAAAAAGAATTGTCTAGGGAATTTATGTACTGCACTGCAGACAAACACACATACCAACATCTACAACCAAATTCTGTTATCAGTCTTGATCTGTGTTTACTGAAGGGAAGGGTTTGTACTTGTTCAGCTAAGTCAAGGATGACAAGAAGACTTTTCCATGTACACCAGGACAACATATACCAAACTGCGTCTTATCTAAGACTCGTAAGTGCAAGGATTTTACTACTCAACTGAAGAAATTTAGGAAATTTCTGATCATCAAGACAGGTACAGTACACACCCTTCATAAAACCGTAATCTAATACACACCCTTCATAAAACCGTAATCTAATTTTATAAACTCAATCATCTATACAAACTAATCTGATAGTATATAATTTACTTGCCAAAAAGTTCGATTAGATTTATTCTGTTCATGTTCAAAATGCTACATTAAAACATTGGCTTATTGAATGTTCATATTGCGTGTATATTTTTTTTCTACATAAACCTGTGACCAGTAGTTCGTTACTGAGTGAATACAAGTGAACTTGGAGTGAATATTTATTATGGAGTGGACAGTGGCAGAGTGATATTATTGGATTGATATTTTCTTGAGAATGAGACATTCTAGATTTAGAGAAATGTTTAGACAGAAAAAAAAACCAAACAGCTGATTTATTTTTCTTTTAGAATGGAGGTAAAGGTGTATGTTGAAGGAGTCCACCGCATAGTTTGTGGAGTCACTGAGAAAACAACATGTCAGGAGGTGGTCATCGCTTTAGCACAGGCACTTGGTAAGTAAATGTCTGGGCCAACATCTCAGTTAATTATTTCATAAAACAACATCTAAGTAACCATAAATCGGCTGTCAAAAACATGAACATGAAGAAAACATACAATTAGTCTGCAGGCATTTGCTGGAAATACTGAATATTTTTAAGAAGGTCAAATGCTCTTAAAGGCCTTAAAGGGTTAGTTCACCCCAAAATAAAAACTCTGTCATGATTTAGTCAACCTCATGTTGTCCCAAACATGTACAACTTTTTTTTTTTATTCTGTGGAACATATCAGAAGATATTTTGAAAAATGTCTTAAGTGTTTTTTGTCCGAACAATGAAAGTCAAAGTTGTTTTGGACCACACTGACTTCCATTATATGGACAAAAACAGTTCATATCAAAATATCTTTGTGTTCCACAGAGGAAAAGTCATACAATTTTGGAATGAAATAAGGGTGAGTAAAACTGTTATAGTTAATGTTCTGATTAAAAAACAATGTTCTGACTCTCCAAACAGCCAAATCCCAGACAATATTCAAGAAATAGCTTGTTCTAGCTTGTACTATTCTGGACAATGTTTGAAACGTTGTATTGCTAACACTTCTTGAGTTATTGCCTCCTTAAGATTAATTGCTTCATCATTTGCAAGTTGCTTTGGATAAAAGCGTCTGCATTTGTCCCAAAAATATCACTTTTAATATTGTTCTCACTCTTAGGTCGCACTGGTCGATACACTCTAAGAGAAAAATTCAAAGAATATGAACGTAATGTGACTCCAGATGAACGTCTCTTGGAGGCCTTGGAGAAATATGGTGAGCAAGCTAAGGAGGTGCAGCTCACTTTGAAGCATATTGGTCCATCCCTTGGGGAAGAAACAAACCAGCCCAAAGCCCAAATGAGGCGAGCAGAGGGGACAGGGAGAACGCGGAGAGGCAGCGGGGCAATCGCCCAACACCGCCAGAGCCTCCCACCGCTATCACGCCTCTGCCTCCACTCTGAGCCACCACCCGAGGAACCAAAGAGACCCAAGCGGAAGTCGCTAACACTAATGGAGGAAGCATGGGGTTGGCTGGAAAACTTGGGCAGAGGCGGGAAGCAGCAATCAGGACGAGATAAGGGGAAAGACAAGGAGGGCAAAAAAGGAAATGGGCACTCAGATAACACGTCTCTGAAACCAACCAAATGTTCCCTGGCTTCTGGAACACGACAGGCAAGAGACAAAAAAGACAAAAATAGAGTTGCGCCACATCAGCCTTTGATCAGTTGCCTTGGGAACCGTGGGAGATGCACTGATGAGAGTGCTGTATGTGAGAGACAAGAGGAAGAGGAACAGAAAGGGACAGAGGAAGACCTGAAAACCTTAAATCCAGTGGTTCCTCTGGTCCAAACAAGCCATCAAGAGACTGAGAGTGAGGAGATTGTAGAGTTAAGAAGACTAGTTGTCCAACAACAGGCTAGTCTACAAGAACTAAAGCTCAAAATCGAGTCAACAGACCAGTTGATCCTTGAGCTTGAGCAGCAGCAAGCTACCAGGGATTTTTCCAAGCAGCTATCGGAAGAAGAGGAACAGCTCAAGTTCTGGCTGAATGAACTCAAGGCGGAGGAAGTCTTTGAGAGAGACCTTCAGAGGCAGTTCTTTTGGATAAAAGAGGAAGCTGCTGAGTGCAAAGCTAAACTGGAAGAGTACAAACAGAAACTGCAAGCGATGGACTTGAGAAACTCCCAGCAGCAAACAGAACATGAAAACATCACCGGAGAGAATATCCAAGCAGATGCGCCAAAACCTGCCCAAAAAACTGTCAAACAAATACAGATCTCAGCAGACGGATCACATGGAGATGGTGGAACAAAAAGGGTGGTCACAATGCTGGAGTCCAAACTCCCATATGTGCTCGTTTCAGCAAATCAGATATCAAATCCTCCTCTAAGCAGACCAGAAGATCTGAGGGCATGGTGGACACGATGGTCTCAGAGCCAGAATCCAACATCAGTGACAAAACCCAAGATAGTGCACCGCTCTGAAATCACTGTACAGTTGGGAAGCACCAGAGTTTAAGCACTCTGAAACTTCTAAACCCCCTATCTTTTAGGTTTCATCATGGATACCTCATTTGTGTTTAATGTCATGAAAGTGTGCAAAGGCATGAAGATGATGTTTAAAGGTTCGGTACAATGCTTTGCTGATGAAAAATTAAACATAATACACCTTTCATTCTCATAAAATGTTTATTTCAATTGTTTCATTCAAGACCATTAACAAAAGTATATAGGAGAACCTTAAGGTTCAACACAAACCCAGGGTGCTCCAGAGAATACTCAAGACAGAAATAGCTCCATATGTCATAAGAAGCACTGCAAATCTATCCATGATTAGCACTCTATCCATTTAATCAATTTTCTTTGCATGTTTTTAAATTTTGCTCATTACACTTCCCCCACTTTTCATGTTCTACACACATTTGCTCATTTTATTCTATTCTGGTTTTCAAAAAGTCCACCCAAGTAAAAGCATACATTAGAGTATATTTGAACCTGCTCTTATATTTTGGTGGCTGTTCGGGGATAGAGACACCAATTTTTCTCTTTTAATTTTTTTGTTTGTTTTTAGGCACCTTTTTCTTTATTAATTTCTTCATTAGCAGACATGAAGTAGAACTCAAAGGGAAAAAAATTCAATTACATGTGCAAAGAAAAAGAGCTATATAAAAAAAAAAGGACTGCAGGCTACAAGATGCCATTAGGAATTCTGCACTTGCCCATACACCGATTGAGCTTGTGAAATCAGGACAGGAATAATAAAAAAAAGGTTCCTTAAAAAAAACAAAAGCCAATTTATTTTTGAAAATAATCAAAAATAGTCATTTATATATCAAAAACCATACACAAGCGGGTTCCGAGCGCAGAGAAAATTTATTAAGTTTTCAGATCCATGTTAAAACCAAAGGAATTGGTATGGAAAACGTGAGTGAAAAGAACCTCAAAGTCATTATTTTTCTCAGCAGAAAGAGCCTAGCAATATCTCGACTTCACCTGGGTGAAAAACTCAACATGGGAAGAATTCAAGTGATACAGGAAGAATAAAGTATATATAAAGGAAGTCAAAACACAGACAGGCAAAGCTACTCTAAAACAATAACTCACACAGCAGCAGGTGCAGAATTCCTGGCATTTCAATTTCAGCAGAAACGAAAAACAGGTCAAACAGTGCCCACATCTCAATCTAAAGATGTGAGAACTACAAAACCCTTTCCCCTCATATCCTCTGCATAACCTTGCAAGTTTACTTTTTCCAAACGTGATGCATACCACGCACACGCTCATACAACACGAGGGGTTTTGCTCAAATTACAACCAGACAAAAATGTCACACATACAATGAAGACAATGAGATGAGAATTTTTTTTTGCAAGGGATCCTGACACGAAGGGAATTATGTGTGCTAATTTTCAAGTCTTGATTTGTTTGTTACTCTGTGAATTGTGTTTATGGGTGAGAGAGATAAAATGAGAGCGAAAGAGACAGACACACACAAATCCCTTCCTCTGCCCTCTGTCTGATTGCTTATGTTCAAGGTGTTTCTTCCATAGTGAGGAGGAGGAGGAGGAAGAAGACAGGGGTGAACAGTACTCAGTCAGTAACACCAGGTTGGCGGGATTTCCTCTCTACATTGAAGCCCTGTAGGAACAAAACAGGTCAATATCAAAATGTGTCAATTGTTTTGGGCAAGTTTCATGTCAAAGTATTCTGGACTGCAGTTTTAGAAACAAGATCCTTTTTTTTTTACTTTTATTTTTTAAAAACCTGCAAAAAGTCAGTTTTTGATTTGGATTCAAGAATCAAGAAATGGTAAACAGAAATGCAGTATATTTATACCTTTGAATTGTCTGGGCCACGAGGCTGTCTTATAATGACAAGACGGGGGGCGTTGGTGTCATCAAGAGTGATGCTCTTCAAGCGATTGACCAGTCGGTCAGGACGAGGTGTTGCTACTGGTTTTGGACCCTCACTGTGTGTTTAAAAAAAAAAAAAAAAGCCCCCCAAAAAAGATATATAATTCTGGTTAGATTAATTAAAAAGCCAATATAAACAAAATATTTAACAGCTCAATTTTTTTTATATTACACGTGACTCAGATTCACACCCAACAGTCTTACCTGACTCTGCGAACATTGCAGGCACTGCATTTGCCTGTGCGTTGGTTCAGGATAACTGAAAACTCCACTTCATCTCCGGCCTGGAGCTCCAGACCATCCTGAACCTCCTTGACATGGAAAAACAGCTTTTTGCTCTCTCCAACTTCGTATGTGATG
>NW_015544153.1:1633509-1641438 GCF_001515605.1 Sinocyclocheilus anshuiensis
TGGTAAACCAAAATTGGGGGGGGGGGGGAACACTACTTTTAGCCAGTGTCTTAATTTAAAAACTATTTAATCACTTTCTTGCATTATTAAGTTTACCTGATCTTTGACACACTCCACCAGGGCTCTACGCTGAGGCACAATGTTGCAGGCCATCTTTTGTCCTGTCTGGGTCACTGTACACAACTGAAACTTCACCATCTCACCCTTTTGCAGACAGTCACCTTTATTGGCCATACCAACGATGCCGAACGGATAACTCTGACCCTTACTGGCTCCTGGTGAAGTGTTTGAGCAAAGAACAGTAATTAATTACAAATGAGTGGAGTTCATTGTTTCTAACACGTTTATAAAATACTCTAGATGGATTTTAAAAGGACCACACACGAAAAAAAAAAAAGAAAATAGCTCGTCACCCACCTTCCTCTGTGATCTCAATAAGGCCTTGATAATCAGTCTGAGAGGGGTCCACACTGCGCAAGGGCCGAACAACTTTCCCCAGGAACATGGTATTACTCACATCCTCTCCTACTCCATTCACTGACACACAGAGTTGTGTTATTTGCGTGAACCAATTATTAATGTATTAATGCCAAACCACTAAAAAGTCTCTGCAACATACCAGCTGCAACTTTGGTGACCTTCTCAGCACTGATTTTGTTTCCTTTGCCCTTGGAGAGAGTGTACTCCACTGTATCCCCCAGGTCCATGTTATCCACATCCCCACATACCTCACTGCACACAAATCAGAGTAAACAATGACAATCAAAAAAAAAAAAAACCTTCAAGAAGAAACTTTTATTACCTGTAGTGGAAGAAAATCTCCTGATCATGATTGGCTGTTTCTATGAAGCCAAAGTTATCCTTCAGTGTTGCTATGTATCCCAGAAGCCTCTTGGTGCCAACAGCACGATTAAGGATCCTGAGGGACACAGCGCTTTGCTGTCCGGTGCGTTTCACCTCACTGATGGAGAACTCCACCTAGTGGAGACATGGGGGTTTACATTAAAACAAATTATCAGGTTGAAAAACTACCCTATTAATCCAAGGATAAATTCAGTAAGCACAAGTAACACTGAACCACAGCGCCTGTCTAATGTACCTTGTCTCCAAGCTGTGGGTAAGCGCCTCCCTCCAGGTCTTTAATATAATAGGGAAGAGTGCTCTTCACTCCACTGTCTTCATACGCAATCTCGCCTTCCTCTGCATCCTGGTGACAACACAAATATACACATTCACATAAGAACCAACAACATTCACCATATATCCAGAACGGAGGTGCACTCAGTAGACTGTTATACTGTAAACTTATGAGATGAACAGTCAGGATGTATGTCATTTTAAACTTTTTTTGAAAATGAAAATACTACCGAGTGCACCTTCAAGATCAAGTACAGAAATTAGACCTAGTTGTGAACTAAATTTTTATTTTTTTAAATAAGTTTCAGTGCTGAAGGCCAGTTTCAACAAATCAGACTGCAGACACATGAGGACCATGTAAACAAGATTAGGTATCTGGATATCAGCGGCCATAAATTATAAAAATCCTAGCTTTGCCTTTGCCAAAGCATGGGGAAAATAAAGTAGGAGTAAATAAAATAAAAAAACTCAAACATCTAACGCTTCACAATATTTAGCCATCATGCACACACTTACACAAAGGGTAAAACTGCTCCCATACAGTTTGTCAGTCACGGTTTGGTACACATTTGTGCCATGGTTGAAAATGTTTATGAACTGTGCGGTTTACATTTTAAAAATTAATTGCATGAGTGACAGAAACTGAACCGTTATACCCCTCACACAAGAATGCACACACTGAGTGGCACAGCTTGGTTGAGTTGGTTATGAGGTTAACATGTCTGTATGATTTAAAGCTATTAAATCTAAGCTCATGCCAACAGGCCTCATAACCAAACAAACAGTCATGGGCAAACTTTTCCCTTAAAAAAAAAGAAAAAAAAAAGAAGAGAAATATGGAGGATTAGACACATCCGTGACTAATTTTAACCAGTCAAAAAAAAAGTTTGAATTGGAGGTGAATCAAATACAAAATAAAACTTTTACTTTACTACTCAAAATAGTAGTATATCTTGTTATCAGAACATAAATTTCTAACAGCATGACTGAACAGTCTACACTGTGGAGGAGAGGCAGCATGCAGAAAACAGCAGCCTACCTTGTCTTTTTTCTAATGAAGACGAGCATGGTTAAAATAAAAATAAAACAAAACACAGAATAGAAGGTCAGACAAAAGATAGTAGCATTTTATAGCACTTCAAAGCCTTCTATTGTTTTTTGTGATTGTGCCAATTCAGAGGGAGACAAGCAGATACAGGATACAAAAGTTTGGAAAGCAAAATTAAAAACAAAAATACTGAGCAACTAAATTCCTCCATTTTCAAACTCCCTCTTCATAATTATGACTGATGGTTCTACACAATCTCCACAGATGTGTACTTTAAGGACTCTTAAGAAATACATTAAAATCAACTGCATATACACTACATTTCAAAAGTTTGGGGTCATTACGATTTTCTTTATTCAGCAAGGACACACTAATTTGATCAAATGACAGCAAAAAACAATGTTACAAAATATTTCTATTTAAAATAAATGCTGTTCTTTTCAACTTTCTATTTAAAGAATCCTGAAAAAAAGTATCACCACTGCCACTAAAATATTTAGTACAATTGTTTTAAACATTGATAAGAAATGTTTCATGAGCATCAAATAAGTATATTATAATTAATTCCGAAGGATCCATGAAGTCTAGTGTAATGGCTGTTGAAAATTTAGCTTTGTCATTGTAAGCATAAACTACATTTAAAACAATAAATACAAGTTATTTTAAATTGTAACTTTTACAATATTACAGTTTTATTGCATTTTGGATCAAATAAATGCAGCCTTGGTGAGCATAAGAAACTTTTTTTCAAAACCACCTTGCCAACCCCAAACTTTTGAATGGTAGTGTAGATTCAGGAAGTCAAGAGTTAGCCTACCTTCTCTTTGCCCTTGCTGGGGCTGGAGTTCTTGTTGTTGGTAGCAGGCACAGCTTCTTTCTCTACCACCCCCACAAAACACAGCTCAGATTGAGTGTGGAACGACACTGTGCCCTTGGGCAGCTTTTTGATCCGCACTGCATGGTTCCTTTGGGCTGACAGCATGTCCTGATAGAGGAAAGGGGATGTTTTAAAGCTAGTCAATGTAAGACCACAATTACAATTTACATTCAAATATCCAGCAAACAGGATGGCGGCTTGACAGGATGAGAGAGAGAGAGAGATATACATATATATAAATAAAAATTGCATATACAGGAACACAAAAGTGGTTCTGGTGTGGTGATATCTGGGAACTCACAGGGACAACAGTGAATTCCACTTCATCAGAAATGTGCAGTTGGCTCTCTTCCAGAACCTCGCTGAAATGAAAGAACATTCGGGCATCACGGTCCACACATTTGATGAAGCCAAAACCATCACGCATGGCAGCTATCACACCCTGCACAAAAAGACAAGGAGAGAGACAAAGCCAACATTGGCAAAAAGTAAAACAGCTTTGCAAGGAACCAAGGACAAATTTCAGCAGTCGCACCATTTCACGGGTCTCCTTTGTGAAATGGAAAGTGTCAGGGAGGATGTCGATATTTGTCGCTCTCTCCAGTTTGTCCCGACGGTCGGTGGATATATTGAACTGGACATGGTCTCCCTCAAGCAGCGTCACTTTGGACTTGGTGTCCTTCTCCCCGAATAGCAGCTCTTTGTCAGTGAAATTAATTCTGGCACTGATTCGCCCAGGCAGTGGGTCGTTCTGAGAGAGACAGATGGAGTCTTATTCGATTTAACTTGCAAGCAGGATCTATATGGTAATGTTATCGTGGGAGTCTGGGAAGACTAATGGCAAGAGCCGATTCGCAAACCTGATTCTTGGTGGGGGCCTTGGGAATAACCTTGGCGACAGTTCCCTCGAAAGTCTCAATACTGATGTCCTCAAATATAACAGTGCCCTGAGGCAACAGTCTCACATCTGTGGCCACTTCCTTGCCCTATGAGACACACACAGAAACAACCTCAATACAGCTGTTTGAAACGGCAGTGCATCTCATGACTAGTAATTTCACTCAGTGTTTTAAAGTAAAATCTTTTGTATCTTATCAGTGAGTATTAGTTACTAACCAAAGACCAACAGATCCTCAATAAAAAATTTTTTGCTTTTTAAAAACATTTCTTCATCAATTGCTCACATTTCTTTCTTTAATGGTGAATTCCACATCATCTCCAGCTTGTAGAGCCTCCAGATCTCCTTTAAACTCACTGTAGTGGAAGAAGATCTCCTTCACAACATCTCCTCGTTCAATGAATCCAAAGGCCTCCTGCAAGAACAATTTTAGATTTGAAACAAACAAAACTTTAACAAAAAGTATATTTGAAAATATACTTGAAAAACAAAAAACAAAAACTGGCACTCGACTTTAAAATTCTAATTTTCACATTCTAATTTTGAATTTTAGAACTGTAGTCAAAATTTGCAGCTATGTTCTGAACAATGTTCTACAAGTTACTGCAAGTTTAAATTCAAACATGTAAAAAAAAAACAACAAAAAAAACTAACCACTATACACGTTATTGCTAAACCCACACAACTACATTTGACTATTCTAGCAGAATGCTGAGATAAGAGAAGTCTTTTGCTATTCTCCTTCCCACCAGAGGGCAGGAGATCACTATTCCTCAGTATGTCTACAAAAAAAAGCAACTACTGCAAACTCATATTTGAATCAGATCCTTACCTTGGTAGCACAAACAACTCCCTGACATCTTGACTGTTTCTTCTTTACCAATACAATGTTGTGAGCACTAACAGCACCAGTACTGAAAAACAAAAATAAACCATTTTCACACCCAAAAATGTTGCTCTTTTGAAATTATACCGAATTTAATCAGACATTACAGAAATTAACTTACTGCTTGTTGGTCTCCATGTAAAAACAGACTTTATCTCCAGTATCTAAAGTAACGTTTCCTTCGATATCCTCAGGGGTGTAGGTCAAATAAAATACTTCCTGTGAGAAGATTTAAACCACAAACGCCTTCAGAAACAGCAACCGCTACCATCAGTGTTCCATATAAAGACCAGTTTATGAACCACAGAACTGCTGTCACTCAGCTTTTCTTTTGGTTTGCTAAGCTATATCCAGGGCTCTACAGTGCGACCATTTCAGTCGCATTTGCGACTGAAAACTACTGCGTGCGACTATAAACATTTTTTTAGGAGCACCAGTGCGACTGACCCGATCATCATCATACTTGTGATCGCTCAGGGGAGCTTCAAATGTTTCTACGTGTTTTTGCAGCATTGAGTAATGTATCACAGACGTATCTCACGAATCCTTTCATAAGCAAAGTGAGAGATTCATTGCGCAGTGTAGAGAGCACAAGTGCTCCTAAAAAGAAAAGTAAGCGTAGAGCCCTGATGTCGGTCACAAAATGGTCTCAAAAGGGGATAGAAGATGAGCGAATGTCTAAAATATATAGGAAACTCTGCAAATGAGAATAAATGACACTCACCCCGTTCCTCTCATAACACACACTGCCTGTGGGCACTTGGCCGGGTGCGGACTTCCCGTCCAAGTGAGAGGGGATAGCTGACACTACCTGAAGAAAGGGGACGTTCAAATAGACAAGACAGGGTTAGAGGCTGCATCAGTGAGAGACAGGATCAACTAACCATGTTTAAATGCTAAAGAGAAGGTCCCTGAACAGACAGACTAAAAAAACAAAAACAAAGAATATTTAGGTTAAGATTTGACTTGTACTTCTGAGTTCAAAGAACCAGTCATAAATTGAATATTTAAGTACATGAATGACAGACTTGACATTGAGAACAAATCAAGATTTGTTTCTCTCATAACTCTATTATTAAATGAAGATGAAAAGTTCTCCCAACAAGACCGCAAAACACAAAGACAATCAAGCTCATTGTGAACCCACACAAAATGAAGCATTAGCATCAGGTCAGTTAAGAGGATTGCTACTCCTAATAATTGAAACCAGTGATTTATGCATTTTCCAGGTCAATATGGATTAAAAATGAGCTCGAAACCAACAATGACGGACATTAATGGGACAAGGACAATAAAACACAAAAGTAAAATGTGTTCCTTAACTGGATGAATAAAACCATGCAGCACAGTTAAAGGAGAGGCGTGCAAGTCAGGCCCCACCTGCCCAGAAATTCGCTCTTCTGGCAACATTTCTGCCTTGATTTTTACCAGCTTCACCGCAATTGGTTTGCCAGTGCGTCTATCAGACGACACCTCAAACTCCACATCGTCTGAAAAGTGGCAGAACAGACAAAACATGGAAGTCAGTTCCTGCATTAAGATGCATTACAATACACTAAATATTTACTGCTTGTATTTCGGGCAACAAGGTCTTGTTACTGAATACAGAGACAAGACATTTGTGATGATTTTACCAGAGATTTGTACACTACAATTTTAATAATTGTTGTATTTTGGCCATAAGCTTTTGTTAAAGCACCACCACTAGTCTAGTTTTATGATTCTTCCTGATCTCGCAACACCCAAGAATGAGATGGTTAAAATGGAGATAAGAGTCTCAGATTTCAGAAGCAAAAAAATGGCAATAGACTGAGTAGGTTTAATTGAAGTAATGTTTCAGCAATTTTAAATGACAATTCAAAATGCTGGTTCAATGACTTTCAAAGAGACATATTCAATTATTTTTTGGTACTACACTTGACCAAAAATGTTATCATCAAAAGGCTAAATATGTAATTTTTTGTTACATTGTTCAGCCCTAGTTCCTGCCATTTCACAAACCCCATTCAGCTCATACCTCCGATCTTCAGCTCCTGCAGGTTGCCGTTGTACTGAGAGCAGTGGAAGAAGAGGCGGGCCTGTCTCTCAGAGCACTGAATGAAACCGTATGATGCTAGCAGTTTTTCAACCACTCCCGTCTCACGAACTCCCAAGCTCGTTCCATTGGCAAAGCCACCATGGCCATTATTATGCAGCAGACTGGGGTCAAAACTCATCTATGGAGAAATAAGACATAGGATGAGGTAAAAATGCACTTGCTCAATTTTCGACCTTCAGCACTCTCCACACATCCGACTGCTTCACAACAGATCAGAACACAAGTGTGGAAATGGTCAAATGGGATGAAACAGGATTTTAAATACTGCGGGTATTTGCAACTATGAAAAAGAAAAATTTAAAGAGGGGAAACGCTGTCCCATTCATTTGTTGTGGCATGTAGGTTTAAGTTTCTCTTCTCCGTTTGGTCTGCTTGAACTGGTTCCCTGATCAAGTAGATCAAAATGACCAGGATAAATCTGCTGTACCTACACAATACTAAAGAACACACAAATGCAAGTACCGTCGGTTTCATATTAAACCTAGAAATTAAAATTCATGCATTTAATCCACTGCACACTGACTTAATTATATATTAGAATATGCACACAAACAAACTCGTCTCCTCATTCAAAGTTAGGACTAGGTCTCGGTGTAGAACTTCACCCACAAATCAAGTGAAATGTACGTAAACGGTTGGGCAGGCATGTGGTCAAAAGTTAGACAATCAAAAACAGATTTTATGGACCCAAATAGCCCTGTAAAGCCAAAAGCTTTACAACTCCCAAACTTAAAGCATGCAGTTACAGTGTCAGGTATTCTTTGCCAGTGAGGACATCAAGCCGGCACAGACTGTCCCATCATGCCCACTTACAGATTGCTGATACAAGGGGGTCCGCTTTTGCTTTTTGCCCCCTGATGCACGAGAGACATGGCATGAGACTGAGGCGGAGCGGGGGATTGGCTGACTTGAGGTGGAGGGGGTGGGGACAGCAACAGGGGTATCAGAGGCCTCCATCTTCAGGTAAAGGCAGGGGGGGGGAGAG
>NW_015544153.1:1641609-1643797 GCF_001515605.1 Sinocyclocheilus anshuiensis
TATATAAAATAAACCCTCACTGTAAGAAATTGAACATGTCAAAGAGGCCATCATACTACTGATGATCTACATAGGGTTAAAAAAGCAGATAGACCAAAATACACTCCTTATGCCTTTTGTTAAGGTTCAAGTAATTACTAGCAGGTAGCTGGGAATAATGTAATTTGAAATGCGAGAGAAGAGCTTTCAGGAATGACATCTGATAAATCTAAACAATAGAAAGTATGAAAAACCTAAACCAATCAGATATGTGCTTTTGGGTCAAATTTCCAGAACTGCCATTAAAGGCAAGTTAAAATGGCTGGCATCCAATTTAAAGGAACATTAATCCATAGAAGCAACAAACAAGTCTGGCTTAAAGTAGTGATAAGGCAAGTATGCTTGCATATTTTATCTTGCATTTTCTTTGAATAAAAGCATCCAAAGAATGACAAAAGTAACCGACACATGGTAATGTCAATTTACTCGACCAACAGTTGTACTATTACTACAGTTCACCAATATTATCTTATGGTACATTCCAATGTCATGCTATCACATCATTTAACTTTCACTGCTCCATTCAAGAAGAATGTTACATTGTAGTGATGGGTAATAATTATGAAATGTGTATTCAGCCAGAGAGGTTGCATTTTGCATTAAAGCATGTGAATGACTGGAATACTTCTTGTGCAAACAATCATAGGTGAATCAAATAATTTTATTACAACACACTTAGTGTGAACAGGCCTTAAAGGGATAGTTCACCCAAAAATGAAAATTCTGTCGTTAATTACTCACCCTCATGTCGTTTCAAACCCGAAAGATATTTTTTAGGGATGCACGATATATCGGCCACCATATCGGTATCGGCCGATAAATGCTCATTTTTTCTGTTATCGGTATCGGCCCGATAAGAAAATTTGGCCGATATCTTAAAGCCGATAAATAATGCATTATTTCCTTCAGAGACACTTCAGATGCGCGCGGAACATTTCAGTTGTATTGCTGTCTATGCAGGGTCAGACAGCGGTCAGATTCCATCAAAAATATCTCAATTTGTGTTCCGAAGATGAACGAAGGTCTTACGGGTTTGAAACGACATGAGGGTGAGTAATTAATGACAGAATTTTTGGGTGAATGATACCTTTAAAGCATAGTTCACTCAAAAATGAAAGTTGTCTTTGTTTACTCACCCTAATTGTCATTCCAAACCATATGATTGACTTTCTTTTGAGGAACACAAAAGTTGACAATTTACGGACAAAAAAAAAAAAACCTTCAAATGATCTTTGTTCCAGAGAAGGTCAGAAAAATAAATGACACTTATTTTTGGGTGAACTATCCCTTTAACTAAATCCCCACCCATGCTAGGAGACATGCTCAAGGAAAATGTGTTAGTTTGATGAAGCGACTGGGAATGGCACTACTAGACTACACGGTAACAGTAATGGTTAGATGACACAGACTCTGACCAGCCTCGACCACTGGGCCATAACATCAAAACAAATACAGGCCTTTACACACCCATAAACACTTTGATTCACTGTGTCAGACAAAAAAGTCTAATATCCATTTTCTGCCAATCATACATGGTTCAACAGCAGCCGACTGAATAAACAAATCTACACTCAGCTACTATATTTGTCTAAGTGGAAACATCATTGCTCTTGCGGCTCCACCTCTCGTTGCTGCTCGTCTCTACAGCAAGTGATCGAGGCCAGCCTCTAAGCCTGGTGATCAGGATGATGGAGTATAGGAACAGCGCAGAGAGGGGCGACGGTGGGTGTTTAATGAACGAGTTCGGGAGAGTGGGGGACAGTGGGGTGGAGAGCAGATGGCAGGGCACTTACAGATCGGCCGTAGGGTGACAGGCTGAGCCCGACGGGCGAGGTGCTGTTCAGGTCAGCGCTAACGAACACTGCAGGTGGCGACGCCGGCAAGGTAAACTCGACAAAACCTTTCCAGGGACTACCCATAATTCTCCCATACACAGTGGCCAAATCTACTACACCTGGGATTGATCGGATTAAGCAGTTTTCTGAGTATTGGTTTTATTTAAAGTCAGCCGTTGTGTTGCAGCTCCTCCTACATCATACATATTAGAGATCTGTGTTTGAGTAAACAATGAGTGAATTAAAGCTGTGCTAGATTTCAATTCATTCATTTTGAATACGACAAACAAGAAAATGGGGGGGGGGGGGGCGGG
>NW_015544153.1:1643955-1658443 GCF_001515605.1 Sinocyclocheilus anshuiensis
GAATTTAAAAATTTAAAGGGATAGTGCACCCTGAAATTCTGTCATTTATTCACCTGTTGTTCCAAATCCATAAGACTTTTAATCATTTTAGGAAAACAAATTATAGTATTTATTCTCACATCTTTTGTCCATCCACTGATGAAAAAAATGGATATCTGGTTTAATTAAAAATATCTTCATCTGTGTTTTAAAGATGAAAAAAGTCTTATCGGTTTGGAACAACATGAGTGAATAAATTAAAATTTTTGGGTGAACCATTCCTTTAATTCTCAATTAGTTCTTAACTTTAACTGTCAGTTATCCACCTTATTTTTCAATGCAGAAGTAAGCCGTTTTCTGTGAATGTGCAAGACTTCCAGGTTCATTAGCCGCTGTAGGGAAATAAGAATAACAAAATGCACTAAACGGTAAAACTTTTAAACTGTAAATCTTTTGCACTACAAACCACTGTGTTCATAATTAAGATAAATACATTCAAATAATATGGTAAGACAATTTCAAGCAGCAAAATTAGCTTTGTACAACTAAAAATAGCTGGAAGCGAATGACACATGAATGAAACCAGTCCCATAAAATTTACAAATGGCCGCGCCCGCTCTTACGGGAAAAATAAAGTGGATATTGAGCATGATAATACGAATGATCTCTGTTCCAAAACCTACTGAGATGACTAAATAGGCAGCATTTCAATGAATCACACGTAATGGAGAGGAGAAAAAAAAAACATCCAAGATGGTGGTCCAAGAAAGAGATGTGTCAATTAAAATATATTCTTTAATTCAGTTCATACTAAAAATATCTACATTTATAAAAATAAAAAGTTACATTTTTCAGTTAGATTATCTAATATTTCAGTTTCACATATTTTACCGTTTTTATTAGCACTGCTAGTTAACTTAGCAAGATGCTAATGCTAAACTCATTACATTTCTGTTAGGATGCTATCTTAGAAGGTAGCTCACTAGTTTTTGGAACAGAGCAACACATTTTCAGCTTTAAATTAAAGAGATTGCACAATAAACAGCATGGACAATTGCCCTTTTTTGGCACACTGTATATTATACATGAAAAACAAACCAGACAAATCAGGATTATTCATTAGATTAAGGGGGAAAAAAAGCGGGAGGAGTGTCTGGCATGGCTTACCTTGTTCTGTTGTCTTGGAAGGCTGTAATGATTTGGACCAATCAATCGCGCACAAACACTTGTAAGGTTCGCCTCTCTGGCACACGTTCTAATTACAAAAAGTTGCAAAAAAAAAAAAAAAAAAGAACAAAAAGAAAAAAAAACAAAAAAAAAATTTTAAACTGACTGGGCCATGTAGGTCTGCCCTGACCTGAATGCCATCACTGGTCAATCAGAGAGCTGCATGATGTAACTGGACTGGGGGCGGAGCCCACACAGCCTGCTGCGCTTTTCAAGGTATCTGCATGTCAAAGGAAAAACAGTAAAACAAACAAAAAAAAAATGTTCAAATAAAAAGGCAAGTGCAGGTGTATGAACACTGCTTTTGAAAAATAGTGAACAGAAATACAAGAGAAAGACTGAGGGAATGGAAGGGGGAAAAGATCAGGGAGGGAGGGATTCGGTCTGCAATTGACAAAGAAAAAGGTCAAAACTGAAAAGACTAGCAGACAGCAGCCCTCTCCACACCCCAGAGGAGGACGAGGTGCGGGGAGGATAAGGAGGGCTTGGTGCAGCGTTGGGACGTGTGCTTTTTTTTTTAAGCTGTTGAGTAGGCACAAACTTCTTGTCTCAGATCAGGTCTCGCCTTCGCTGTTAACGGTGATGGCTGGTTGCTACGCTCGTTGCGGCCTGGTTCTGTTTCTTAAATCTTTGGTTTGCTCATTTGGTTGTTTTGTGCTGCTTTAGTTTTTCTGGTTTGTAGCAGTGCAGTTCTTCGTCTTGGTCTTGTCTTCACAGTTGTTGTACCGCTGGGTCGTTTTGGGGATGTTCGTTATGTTTTCTTTTTCCTTGACGTTTCTTCTGACCGATCAATGATCTGAACTTGAAGTAGGTTTCAGATGGTACAAAAATCAATTCAGTTTCACTTCATACTGTTTGGGAGGGTGGAAAAAAAAAAAGGATATTAGATCACACAGATAAGTTACACATTAAATGTATTTAGTCCAACAAATAAGTATTTGTTTGGTCACGTGACGAGTGTGACACTATGATCCAAAAGCGCACCTTTTGTTAATAAAAGTTTAATTTCTTCATTTAATATAAGCGAGTTTGTCTTTATTGTTGCTGTTTTCATTAAAAATAAATAAATAAAACAATTGATTTAATTAACAATTTAAGCATTTGTTTTAAAAGAGGGAAAAGACCTTATTTATTTGGGTTACAATGCAAGTAGACTATATCCGTCTTATTCATTTTGTTAATAAAAGTTAGATGTTTAATATAGGCCTATGCGAATTTGCCATTGTACTATTTTATGGCTGATGTGTTTTAATTAATAGGCTAATAATGAACCACAAACTATGATCGTTTTAAAAAAAAGGGGAAATCCAAAGTTTGTTTATTTGTGTTACAATGCGGTAAAACATTTTCCTTATTCATATTGTTAATAAAAGTTCAAAGTTTAAAAATTTGTCATCGTACTGTTTTATTGTATAGCCTTTTGTATTATTATTAATAATAATAATGAGCCACAAACTAAGCATTCATTTGAAGTAAGGGGAAAATCCAAAAACCTTTTATTTATTTGTTACAACGCGGGTATGTCTTATTCGTTCTGTTAATAAAAGTTTTATGTTTAATATAAGCTACTTTGTCATTGTTTTTTATTATTTATTTTTAACACCGCACCCTCAGCCCCCCCATTTTTTCTTGGGCTACACGCCAGGGGGTGCTGCAGCACCCTCAGCACCCCTACTTCCCGCGGTAATGGTTACAAATTGCCATGAACGTGTAATGTAATTTTCATCTTTGGCCGAACTAACCCACTGAAAATGGGGCAAAATGGCTAAAAAGATTGTTTTTTTAATGCAACTACATTACAATGTAAGAGTAAAATTCTGTGGAAAAACAAGTGATTTGATCGCGCCTACAGCGCACACGTTTATAGACCTAAGTGCGTGACGTCGATACCCCAAGCGCGTGCTGCGCTTGACAGCGGCTCAAATATACAAATCACGACCTGCAAAGTACATTAGGACCACTGTTCTTCGTTCACAAGTTAGGTTTCGTTAAAAAGCAAAACTGTAGATTTCCATAGCATACATAAATGACAAAATCAGGACATGAAGCTAAGTGACGCAAACAGCGCTTGAGCAACAGCTGGGAGTGGATCCATCTGGAGCTCATCCAGAAACAAATTCACTAGTAATGCCTTTTTAGACAAGACAACTCCGACACATGCTACTCATGTGAGCATATTGGATGAAGACAAACAAAAGGTTAAAAGTAGAATCTATGGCGTTTCAAACCCAAACAAGAGAATATGACCGTTCTCAACCCGTTTCAATCCAAGTATTTCCATCAATTGTTCAACCTCAACGGGAAAACCATGGAAACGGCCGTTGTAGGAAATCATTTTTTACCAAAATTGCTCTTACAAAAAACAATTTATTTCGTGAGAGACAATTCTGTAGCAGAGTTTAAGCAAAAATATATGTTCACTATAAAAAAATATATATTTTTAATTGATTTTAATTACTTTCCAGGGCCTGCAAAATTACAATTTCCAAATTCCATGATATGTCCAGGTTATCATGACCATAGGAACACTGGTTTTAGTAAAAACTCGTTTGGGAAGCAAGTAAACTCTTTTCCTGTCCTGAGAAAATTGGGTTTAGTTGTTTAACTCCATTTACTATGTGTCGTGATCCTGTCGGGCTTAAAATAAATCACTCAGCCCGACAACAAAGGCGCACGGCGGCGATTGTCGGGTCACGTTGGGCCGCCGCTGCCGCGCTGAAGCCTCGACTGGGCGCTTCGTTTCTTAATAAGTGACCGTTACAAAATATCTCCCATGACGGGTGTGGAAGATTAAGAAGTTAATTTTGTATTGTTGCAGTAACAGTGCTTTAAGCGCTGGCTAGCATGCTAAACCGCTAGAGTACACGCAGAGAAAACACTGCCCCCACCCTAAACCGTATACGTTAACTGTTCAAAAACAAGCAGGAATATTTAGAAAGAGTGATATAAACGCAAACGTCAGAGGCTTAGACGTTCATATAGCCGTGTAAGAGTTATGTGACACCGCAAAATTGAATAAACATATTAGAAAAACTCACCCCAACAGCTTTCAGCACTGTCACCAGCGCCGCCATAAGCAGCACGGCACATTACGTAGTGAGGAGCTGTGCTAACTCTCGCGATATTAAAACAGTACCGTGTGAACTGAACTGTGGGGGACACGCCACTGGGTCAGAGGTCACAATCAAGTAACTCATTTACGTTACTCTGTAAAGTACAGCTAACTTTCCTCTATATATCCACCATGTTAAATGTTATTTTCAGATACTGTAAGAGATTGTGATTGTCAGATAAGTGGCCCAAACTTGGACTTTCTTGTATCAGATTTTATGAAATTCCCTCTAACTAAAAGTATCAACCAACCAAAACCATGTTTTACTGTGGTTTATGGGCATGACACTATGCTAACACTATTATTATTATTATTTTTTTTTTTCTACCGTGGTAGTACATGTTTTTTTTTTTTTACTTTGGAGATCCATAAAATACCATGGTATTCCACAATATCTGTACATTTATCAAAAGTTATTTTTTTTTTTCTACCGTGGTAGTACATGTTTTTTTTTTTTACTTTGGAGATCCATAAAATACCATGGTATTCCACAATATCTGTACATTTATCAAAAGGTATTACCATTTGATACCACATAGCTGATCAAAATAAGTAATAAGTGTCTTTGGATAAAAGAGAACAAAGTTTCAAAGTATGCACTGTGCCCTTGAGTAATGCACTTAGATATAATCCATGAAAAATAGTCATGTTGGCAAATTTTATTATAAAATAATAAATATTATTGTCAGACCTAATTGACAGCTTTTGATAAAAATATGAAACATGTTTTATAAAAGTGACAATAACAAGGTCACACTGAGACTATGCTTTCTACTGTATATCACGCCGTACAGAGAGAACAAAAAAAGAGATACAAATAACACTTAATGTACTCTGCACACTAATATTTTTTCTTTTGTTTAATCCAAAACTGTACCTAATCTAAATCAAAATAAAAAGAACAAGTATGATCACATTATGAGAATATGATTCTTTTAACAACATGAGTCATAAGGCACTTTCCATGGCACTCTTTTCCAGAAGAGGGACAGAAGTATGCATGTAACACTGACAGTTGAAAAATGCAGTCTATGGTAAGAATACACCTTCTTTCATGTTCAGGTTCAGTGAATGGTCCTCTGATTGCTCAGTACTATAGTATTCTCTTTAAATGAGCCAGTAAAACACAAAACAGCCAAACATCAGCCAATGGCTCGCCCAGTTTAGCTCCGACCACTTTTGAATGGTGTGACTGGCCATGTAACCCTGTGTGGAAACAAAACACATGATAAAACAATTCTTACTAATTGAATTTAATATATTTTTATCAGTAGCTGAATATTTATATTAGAATAAAATTGTATCTACTTTTAAATTGCATATGCATATGAAAACGCTCACCTCCTCAGCATGCATGCTGTCCATTTCAGAGTCAAACAGTGATCCCAGATATGTCAGATGGAATATAGACAATGCACTGAAGAACAGGTTAACACCATACACCCACACCATCTACAATAGAAAAAACAAAAAATAGACATATCAATATAAAAATATAACACTATAAGAAATTTCAGTGGAAATCTGTGAACTAGAGATCTCATACTACAAAAACCAAAAAACAAACTAACTGTTTTTATCATGAATTCAGCTGATCCTGCAGTGCAGGACAGATCACCTTCTTATTTTGGTGATGACAGTCATTTGGACAGCGCTTTGACAGTATACAAGCACTGAAAATAGCCGCCAACCGCTTTCTCAGAACTGAAAGAGGAAACAAAGACAGAATTTGAGTTCTGCTGGTTAGACCAATGATGTGACATCTATCATAGATGTTATTATTTCCTACCTACTGAAATGTGTGCCATGATGACTGTATGCATTAGTGTTAATATATTTTCAGTTTTTTACTTAAATCTAATTAATTAATTGATTCTATCAAAGCTGTTTTTATTTTATTGATGGCAAGCATGCATGAATAAACTCAAATTATTGTTTACCATGTTCAACATAAGTGATGAATCCCAAAGACAGCAGCACGGCCCCCAGATGAAAGCTGAAACCCTGAGGCAAACAACACATAATTAATTAATAAAAGAAAATATACTATCATCATCACTATAAAGTTTGGGGGCAGTAAGATTTTTTAAAGAAATTAAAACTTTTATTTAGCAAGGATGCATTAAATTGATCAAAAGTAAACACATTCATAATGTTACAAAAGATTTGTATTTAAAATAAGTGCTGTTCTTTTGAACTTTCTATTCATCAAAGAATCCTGAAATAAAAAACAAATCACAGTCTGTATTAAGCAGTTGTTTTCAACAATGATAATAAAAAGAAATGTTTCTTGAGCACCAAATCAGCATATTAGAATGATTATGTGTAGACCATAAACTTCAGCTTTGCCATCACAGGAATAAATTACATTTTAAATATATACTAAAATATAAAATAGTTATTTTAAATTGTAATCATATTTCACAATATTAGTTACTGTATTTTTGATCAAATAAATGCAGCCTTGGTGAACATAAAAAACTTGTTTACAAATCTTACCAACCTCAAATTTTTGAATGGTAGTGTAAATGAATTTAGAATCAATGTCCCACATTAACCACCAGAGGTCTCCACCCAACTACAATACCTTGAATTATGCATCCCTGTCACTAATATTTGTCTTAGTTCAGTGGTAGATTACTGTTCTGTGATGCACAATTTACATACTAACTGGAAAAAAAAAAAACACACACACAAAATATATAAAAGGTGTTTTAATTGATTTTAGACCTTTGGCTAATTTCTGCCAGAATTAGCAACAAATTGCACTCACCCCTACACCCACATGTCCTTTCTTTTAAACCTACCCTCCACATGTCAGTGAACCCAAACAGATTCACATTTACAGTATGTTTTTGACTGGCTAAAAAAAAACACATGTCACCATAACATGGAGAGTTTGATGCACGGATACCTAAAAATACTTCCAGCAGTTATTCTTACATACTTATATTCCTAAAGGTCAAACTGGTAATATAGCATGAATGATTTTATCTTAGCTACACAGTGAGTTACAGTACAACCTAACATGCACAACTACAATAGCTTACTAAGGTGACATGGCATAAGCTGCCAGGGTAGGCAGCTGTGATTGAATTATCTATCTACACCAGCTGTAGACAGCAGTTTAAATCTGGGTCATGGTGTTCTGAGATAAGAAACCATCTTTATTCAAGCTGTCATGTTACAGGGAAACTGTTTTCTGGATCAGGTGTTTTTTCACCCTTACACAAACTCAAATCTGTTTAAACAGATGGAACCTGATTCTGTGTGCCAACAAACCTTGGTAAAATATTAAAAACCAAAGAGCTGGAAATAATACTTACATGTAACAATGCACTGGCAGTGTAGGTCACCAAGATGGCAGGAAAAGTGCCAAGTTTGAGTGCACTTTTAAAGACGTCTGTGTGTAAAATGTACAGGGAATATTTATATGAATGCACAAAACTAAAATGCATAAATACTGTATCACAAACCTGAATAAATATACATACATGCGTTAAGCCACTTAGACATGGGCAGATTCCAAGAGGTAACAACTTCCACCATGGACCTCGGCAATTCCACATTCAGAGGTTTAGCTACTGTAATATCCCTTTGAACGAGAAAATGTGCCACATTAGGTCTCAACAATGCTGTTATTTAATAACAAAAGAGAAATAAAGAGAAAATGCATGAGTATGCACCATTTGATGTGGTCTTTGTGCTCAGAGAATCCAGCTCCAGCCATCACAGTGGTTGTTTCACTCAAGTAGCTGACAAAATAATTGCTGAAGTGGAAGGACACCGCATTTTCATAAGCGTGAAGCCACCTAAGGACAAAAGGCCAATAAAAACAATATTAAACAGAAAACGAAATAAACATTCAAGCTAGCCATTTCATTTCCTCTGGATATGGAATCCCAATGGGGAGGGAGGGAAGCAGCTCACCTACGAGGAATTCCATCACCGTAGATGGGAATGAAGTAAGGAAAGAGATAAGGAGCAATACAGTTGGAAATAACCAGGCAGATCTGACTCCTCAGAAAGCTCAGAGCAATCTTTCCAAACCAGCCAACACTCTGCAGGAGATAGCAGGATAGTTACTGTATAGCAAGCTCTCTGCTGATGGAAACATGCTCAGAATAAATCAAAATGATCTTCTCTTCAAAGAAAACTGATTTTTTCCCAATTAACATTTAGCATGAAAAACACATTCAATTTATTTTAATGTCAATATCTGCATATAAAGATACTTTCTGAAAACTGCTTTGAAACAATAAGGATTGGGAAAAACGCTATACACTGGCTTGGGTTGACTGTGTGTGTGTTTGGACACAGAGTGTAAGCAACTACAATTTTATTTATATATCACCAAAAACAGTGTTTACAAAGTACTTCAAATACATATTTATATAAAGTTCGGGGTCAGTGAGTTTTTGAGAGAAGTCTCTTATGCTCACCAAGGCTGCATTTATTTGGAAAAAAATATATAGCAAAACAATAATACAAATATGATTACAATTATTAAAATAAAATATTACAATTTAAAATAAATTATTTCTATTTTAATATATTTTGAAATTTGTTTTGCCTGTAATGGCAAAGCTAAATTTGTATCATTATTACTCCAGTCTTCAGTGTCACATGATCCTTCAGAAATCATTCTGATATGCTGATTTGGTGATCAAGAAACATTTCTTATTATTATCAATGGTGAAAACAGCTGTGCTGCTTAATATTTTTGTTGAAACGGTGACACTTTTTTTAATAAATGAAAAGAACAGAATTTATTTGAAGTATATTTTTGTTATCTAAATATATCTACTGTCATCTTGCTGAATTAAACCATTAATTTCTTAAAAAAAAAAGTACTGACCCCAAACGTTTAAACACTAGTGTATATTTTTATAAACACTATTATATTATAACACTATTATAAACACTAGTGTATATAAACGTTTAAACACTAGTGCAATTATTGGTTTTTGTTTATAAGTCTCTAAATGGGTTAGCACCATCTTATTTGTCGGATCTTTTACAGGTGTACAAGCCCTTTAGGTCTTTAAGATCTTCTGGTCAATCTGTTTTAATTGTACCGAAGACTAGGTATAAGCGAAGGGGCGATCGGGCCTTTGCAGTTGCCGCTCCAAAGCGTTGGAATAGGCTTCCGCCTCATATTAGACATGCTCCAACTCTAAATGTTTTTAAGTATCGCCTAAGGTCTCACCTTCTTTCCTTAGCGTTTGAGCCAGCAGAGTGTTGAGGTACTGTTTTGTTATGTTTTAGCTGTCCTGTTTGTGTGTTATGGTGTGTAAATGTGTTTTTTTAAACTGTGTTGATTTTGTACAGCACTTTGGTCAACGCTTTGTTAAATTAAAATGTGCTATATAAATAAACTAACTAACTAATATAAAATAACGTATACATATAAATAAAATGTTCACGTAATATATACAGAAAGAGCTCACAGAAGTGAAATAATAATAAAAAAAGAATAAATAATAAATGATTTATAGTAACTGCAAAAAATAAGACAATAAAACTATGAATTTTAAAAAATCATTGTATTTACCATTTTGCACCCATTAATTGCATCTGTGTAGCGGGCGAAACTGATCCATGGCCCAAAGATAATGGTTCCTGCAAAGCAGAGGTATCCCATGAACTCCAGCGGTGAGGGAAAAGAGGACACAGCGCCTCGATCGAGGTCAAAGGCCAGAGAGATGGCCTTCATGGCCACCACCATCTGAGATCCTGGACACAAACGAAACGGTCCGTATGGGACATGCGACGCCATAATGAGTGTCATTCGATGAAAATTATGTGACATGAAAAAAAAAACTTCAATAAAACATTCCAATTAATAATAATTCAGTGAAGACACACCTCTCATCTTATGCCAGGTCGCTGCGTCTATCATGTGTAGCTCCCTACAATAAAAATGAACAAAATAAGTGACCACTTGTGATTGTGAGTTTTTCCAATTTGAACCAGTTTTCTGTGTTCATTAGGCCCTATCTATAAAATGCAGTCGTGTGGAAGTGGATGACAGACCCCATCAGCATGTAAATGAGGATGACGACAGAAAGGAAGACTCCTCGGCTGCTGGAGTTTATGCTGAGGAGCAGGATGAGGTAGCAAAGCAGGCACAGGATAATCACCCACATCATATGCAGCTCAAAGAACGTGTACAACACATACAGGCCACCCGCCAGCGAGCTCAGATGCTTCACATGACATGAGATACCTGTCAAAAAGAGAGACAGCATTAGCTTGCCGCATCAAGACTCAACAGATGGACCCATACAGGAACATGAGTTGGATATAACAAGATCAAGTGTGAAGATTTTCGGTACAATACACATAGCTGTGAAACAGATGACAAAAAGCATTGATGTTAGCCATAAGAGAACCAACTGCACCATGTTCCCATCCTTTGGGGGAAGACAGTTGAGCAGGTGTTTGAGGGCTGGTGTTGTGCATGATGGACTCACCTAGTCTACAGATGACCCGACACAGCAGGCAGACGAGCAGAAGCTGCCAGACCTGCTCTAAACCCTGCTGGGCAGTGGGCAGCACACAGCCCTCTGCTAGAGCCTGCAAGAACTCCACACGCCCGAAGGAATCCATCGTAATGTCCTTGGAATGCTGTTACACACAGACAGGGTCTAGAGAGGAAAAACAGAGTATTATTTTATTGTATGATTATTGGATAAACAATAAGCATAGCCAGGGGCTGTGCTAATGTGAGACTATTTCTGGCCAGTTGATGGAAATGTCACTGGAGCTAATCTGCCAGTGCTGCATTATCACAAAATCTTATATTTGTTGACCTTGAACATGTGTTTTTATGTCTTGCAAAGAATACATAAGGTTGCAAATGTGCTGATTTAAATATGTCAACAATGTAACGTCATCTAGCTTATCTATTAGTAAAGTTCTGCATTATTATCATTGTTTGATATGAATGTTATGAATTTATACCGGTCATGAGATTTTATGAGCTTATATATATATATATATATATATATATAACCATCATTAGAATAATCTTTAAAAGGAATACATTATATATTGAAATATATAAAAATAGACAACAGTATTTTAAATTGCAATAATATTTCACAATATTAGTGTTGTTTGATCAAGTAATATATGCAGCCTCTGTGTGCATTAGATACTTCTTTCAAAAACATTACAAAATCTTAAGTTCTGGTACACACATAAATGTTTAGCAAAAAATAAGATTGATCAACTTTTGTGGTAGGACCAGTAAAAATGTTGGCATAGGTTTGAACAGGTTAAAAATTATAAACCAGTCACCAATATTTAGATTTTCCAGCAAAATTGTGTTTATGAATATATATGTAATATAATTAATTCATATTAATTATGCACTTAATTTACTTGTTACTAACATTATTACTTATAATATTTTATATATTTAATATTATTGTAACATTTTAACATTAATATAACATTTTTGTAATGTTTTTTTTTTTTTTGCTTAATTTTGCTTATAGGCTAATTCAAGTTTTAAAAATATTTTTCTTGGTACATAAAAAAATATAAATAAAAACTTTGGCAGGGAAAGTAAATATCTGAACTACTGGCCCAACTAGGGAATCCTTGCATAACCTTGGTGTTCAGTTTATTTGATACATGTAATTGCTGAGACAGACAGGGACAGATCATTCTGGAAAGACCTTTTCAAGATCTAATGAATCCTGCATGAAAACCGGGCCAGTCTGTGTTCATATAACTGCCCCTTCATTCCTAAACAGAGGTTATATAATGCTGCTGTATGAGCATGAGACAAGCTTTACCTCTACTACATTACTGACTATCTGATCTATGATTTAAGAGCAGTTCGTTTCTACTAGTTTTATCGTATAGGAAATTAGGAATGGTGTTTTATTACAGTCCTTGCCTCGTATACACGTATTGTAGCCATTGCATCGTGCAAAACAAAACTAATATTCATCAAGATTCATGAATTTGAGACCGAGTTCAAAGAGCCGTTGCGGCGATATGAAACCCAACTAGATTGCTAGATTACGAAGGAAGAGCTCAATGCTGCACTTCCAAGCGATTCTCACCGATCTCCAAGAGCACACAAGTATCCTGCGCTACAACTGCACACCCGGAAGTAGGATGAGACTTTTTCCAGTGGAATGTGTCGTCCAGCTCATCCAGGTGTCCTTTCCATTCCATTAGCACGACCATAAACATCTGTAAGACTCATCAGTGGAGAAACGCAACCGCTGTCGTGTTAATGAACATCCCGGAGTTCAACCAAACTTGACTCCAGCGTGCTGCGTCTCTGTTCACTTCCTCCGCAGAGCCGGTGGAGGTGCTGGAGCGCCTGTGATTTATTATGGGAATGCACTGATAATACATTCAATACCTTTTCTGTTTTCCTTTCGATTCATTTATGATCAAACCCATTCAAAAGTCATTTGCAGGTCTTGATTCAAATTGCGCTTCTTCTCTTATCTTTTCCACCCTGTTTTCCTTTGCTTTCCTCTGCATCCTAAAGATACTCTTGAAGCAGGGGCGTGTCTACGTGGTGGCCAGGGGTGGCACCGGCCCCTCGTTCCGCAAATTTTTTTGTTATCCTTTTTTGCGGTATATTCAGCCATGTCAATATAACAGTACCTAATAGCCTAAAGTAACATATATATAAGACTGCTTATTATATTTTTTTATTAATATTTTTACTTCTGCATCCACAAAAGGTTAAGAAACTGTTTTTTTTTTTGGTTGTCAAATTTGACCTTCAAAAACACACCCCATCCTAAAGTAGTTGAAACAAAAAGGTGGAGGAGTACACATAGGCTACTATTTACACATAAGTATATACATTTTCAGTATATATTGTTTCAGTAAGTTACATTTGTCAGAACTGGTATTTTCACGTAAGCAATAAACAGGTGCTTGCAAACAGAAATCAGTCTAGAGCAATAAACAAAATAGTATAAAATAAAATTATTGAAATAAATATACAGCAGGCACTAAGCAGAATAATATACTTGTTGAGTCACGCACCATGTAATGATTTTGAATCTTTTCATCGAGCAATAGCTTTGATTAATTAATTACACACACACTAAAGCATTTTCATGGTTTGTATGTTGTTATAGGCACTGCGTCCCCTGCTATGGTTGATTTAGGGTTGCAGTGTAACTCTCACTGAGCTCCAAGTGAGACAATAGTTTCCCCTCCGCACTCCAACATTCAATAATCACTCTGCTTCGGGTTCAGCTCGCTCCATAACGAAATTTGCAGTATGTTTTATCACAAAGTTCTGTTCAGAACTTATATTAAATGAAAAATAAATACACAATAGCCTACTAGAATAATAGTTTAATATTAAATGACTGTTAAACTCACTTGTCTGTGCAGCGTCTCTCTACTATGGCCAGGCTGAGGGGTTGTAGTTACTTTAGAAATAGTGAGAATATGCTGTAACTTTTCCGTTTTTAAGCTGATAAATAAATCACCGGACAGCGTTGGCAATCATTTTCTGCACTCCTGAATGTTTCTATGTGCGCGGTGTGTGCAAGCTTGTGTGTTGTGCGCATGTGCAACAATGTAGCAGTAGTCTACATTAGTTTAGAGCGGAGATTAACTACCTGTACAATAAACTGTTAACCTGCACAATAAAATGTGAAATCACCCAATCAATATTCAGTATCCACATGCAACAAACAAACATAGCCTACTTGAGATATAACCTCCCGCACTCGTCCATCGCCGGCCCGTCATCATAACCTTCACCTTCTTTCTGATTTGAGTGATCCACATCTGTCAAGCTAGCTAATGATGTTTAATGCATGAATGCTTGATAAAATGCAGTTTTTCACAAAAACCTCTCCATAAAGGCTGATGAGCAATGAGCAACGCCCTAATCTATTTATTATTCTTTCAATAAACAAACAAACAGAAAGAAAGAACAGTCAAACCAAGTCGAGATACATTTCTAATAGCACAAAATGATGAAGCAATTAAGACACCAACTATGCCCTCCAGCTGAGAAAGTGTAGTTACAGCTGCTGTGCGCTGGATGTCACACTTTTCACTGCAAAAGGCTTTGGCCTTCACAACGTCATTAGAGCTCATTATTTTAAATGTATTGAAATTAAAATGTATTGTTATCCTCACATCAAAAGCAAACAACATATATAT
>NW_015544153.1:1658564-1669050 GCF_001515605.1 Sinocyclocheilus anshuiensis
TATGTTTTTTTGCTTATATACTGTGTTTGATCTGTGCATATTTCTCTCCTGAAACAGACAAGACTATTTTTTACTAGAGAAAACAATATTATGATAGAAGACACTGTCCAATGGCATTCTAATAGTATTTTAGCCAGAAGCAATGGCTTGAATTTAAAAACATCTTGATGAATTTATTACAAACAGCTTTTCACTTAAGATTTTTTATTTGAATTCATTTTATGAACTGGAGTCGTGTGGATTACTTGTGGATTATTGGGATGTTTTTATCAGCTGTTTGAACTGAGAGGATCCATGGGTGAGCAAGTGATATAATGCTAAATTTCTCCAAATCTGTTCAGAGGAAGAAACAAACTCATCTACATCATAAAAGGCCCAAGGGTGACTACATTTCAAGCAAATTTTAATTTTTGGGTGAACTATTCCTTTAATCTGCAACTTTAATTTCAGCTTGCCTGGACCAACTCTTTCCTTGCAGTTCTGCTGATCTATACACCTGGGGATTTGAGCTAAGGTTCGTTTCCAGCAGCTAAACCCACGTACCCTTCACCCACTATGACCCATATGAGACAGGTACAGGCCTTGATGAATTAGGCCCTGAATCGCAGCTCCATCCTGAACCTCTGCAATCGGGAACACATGTGAGAGCTTTAACGTGACGTGAATGACACACATCAGCTGAGCAGGTTGAAAAATTAATTACAAACCAATGTGTTTGCCAGCCAGTGGGACGAGTTTGCCTCATACAGATGTGGGAATGTATTAGGCATGCTGGGTAATTAAATGAACTGCGCTGTGCCGCCCTTGGAGGGAGGACGTGGCTTAAAGCCCTGGGGGTGGCCGACGGAGTTCTGCCTCTCTGCTCTCCAGAGAGACGAGATGTGCCCTTATTTAGGAGCAGTTTGGCTCAATAATAGAGGAGAGGTGGAATTGATCATATCTGTCTAGGTCAAAAGGTCTCTGTTGATTTTGAGATGTAGCACACAAGTGAACCAACTTTGCTCGATAATAATGTGAAACGAGTATATTCGTACAATACTGCAGAAAAGAAACCAATAAAGATGAAATCTGCATAAATACTCATATTAACTCTACAATATTTTCATTGCAACTTACCTGATAATTGTGTATAAATAGACAAAGCATCATCCACAGGGAGACGAAACACTTTACGGATCAATTTGTCCCTAAAGAATATTAGGTTGAGCCACAAACCACAATTACACATTTGGTTCGCCACATTCATCCTTCCCCATTCTCCTCCATCCTCCCCCAATTCATTCTCCATCTTGTCCATTTCACATACCTCCAGGCTCCTTACATGTATCCCATCCCCCCAAAAAAGCGATGAGAGGAACAGATATTTTATATAATGCAATGCGATTGTGTTGTGCTGATGAAGACAGGTCAATATCTACAAGCGTCAGGTTTGAGATTGTATCTGGATGTTGAATGAATCTCAATATAGAATAATAGCCTGTAAACTGTGGTGTCTTCGTTGCAGGTTGTGACACGTTAAAGATCCTCTTCCTCGACTGACCTCTCCCTCGAATATAAATCTTCAGAGGAGTTCTGCCACAGGCTTGATTTATGTCTGCGCCTGCGACTCTCATGGAGAAATAGTAAGAAATATTAACATGAGCGGCGAAAAAAATTCAGATGAATTGTAAGCATATTTATCTCTATATCACTTAATTCCAAGGCCAACAAGATCTTTCAGTTTTAGAATAATTTTGAGCTGTGGGCTTTCTAATTATGAATTCAGTTAAGCCATGTAACAATGAATTGAATGTGAAATCCAATCTATTTCACTTTTTTGCTTTGCTGGCTAAATTTATTGCAACTTAAATGGATAAACTCTTGCATGTTAACTGGAGTGTGCTTGCATGAGATTTATCCTCAGGCTATTTTCTGGAGAATCTCCTCCCCCTCTGAGAAAGAGAAAGGCTGAGTTTTCATTAAGATTGCTGTGGAATGTTCTTCACAACAGGACTCCATATTTTCTCATTGCTGGAAGTGTAATGAATTTACATGAGATTTAAATAAGTTAATGAATTTTCTCAACAACACGTCCCATGGGTTTGCGGGGACCCTGTGGATTCATGTATGACAACTGTGTATTTTATCACCACTTTTCATTAAGGACGCGGAGTTGTAAACCCTAAACCTTTACAAGTTTTGTACAGAAACATACTTTACATATTGAAATGAAATATTCTTGTTTTACTAAAACACTTTATTACCGATCAAAAGTTTGAGGTAAGATTTTTTTAAAGAAATTAACACTTGATTAAACTGATCAATTAATTAAAAGTTTTACAGTAAAAACATTTTAAAAAACAAAATAAGATTTCTACTTCAAATGCTGTTTTGAACTTTCTATTCATCAAAGAATTCTGAAAAACATCTATCATGGTTTCTACCAAAATATTTAGCGGCACAACTATTTCCAGTGTTGATAAGAAATGTTTCTTGATCACCAAATCGATATATTAGATATTAGAATGATTTCTGAAGGATCAAGTGACACTGAAGATGGAGTAATCAAATTCAGCTTTGCCATTACAGGAATTTTGAAATATAATAAAATTGCAAGAAGTTATTTAAAAAAAAAGTCCCCCTGTAGTCAAATATTTTATCCCTTAAAACTTATCTTTGATCATCAAAATGACATATTTAAATGTTTTTTCTTGTGAAAATAATTGTATATAACATTGAAATATTTCAATAGCCAAACACATGAAAAAATAATGTACTTGTATTTAAATGTGGACTATTACATTTAAAATTCTTTCATTATTCGCTCTCATTAAAAATATTATATTGGTCACTTTTTAAAAGTATGATTTCTGTCATATGGGTTTTGAACAACATGAGCGGGCAGACAATGGCAGATTTTTCATTTTTGCCTGAACTATGCCTTTAATTATAGAGACAGAAAAAGGTGCCTTCCCATCCTTGAGGCAGTAATCCATAACGCTGCACTCCTGAAGTGTGTAATTTCTCCTCATCCCCTACAGATCCCACCAACGCTGGCCTCTTATCATTGTCTCTCAGACTTCAATAACTGCTCCTGTACCATCTCTGTATTATTTTCTCTGTTGCTCTTCTGAAAGCACCGAGCTTGTTTGGCTTCTATAATTGCTTGTCAAATCCCTCACTATTTGAAGTCCTGTAACATGTTGTTTATGGAGGGTCCCTGTGGTACACACACATCTCTCTTTCAACCTCTCTCTTTTCTTCTTCTTTCTACCTCTGTGCTTCCTTTTATTTGAGGCTTTCATGCTTGCGAGATGATGCATGATTTCCAAATGGCTTAGGTATAATTGTGAGAGATGTTAAATGGGAAAACAGATCTCCCTAACAAGGCTCTTAGGAACCAGCTGGATATCAGAGCAAACGAGAAATTGAATTCAAAAGCAACATGTTGGCACATCACCTTTCTCCAACAGTTTACAGCAGGCTCTTCTCCAGAGAATTCTGACTGTTTTATTCATGATGTGGAGATCGAAATGCTGTAAAGGGTTCATAAACAGCGAAGGCGACCACAAAAACACCAGAAGGTCATAGTGAGGGCAACAAACAAACAGAAAAGTTACAGAGGCAGAGAGAATGAGAAAGCATCAGTAACAGATATGAAATCTGTCTATCTCTCCTCCCAGAGGTATAAATAAGTAATGAGCATATTGTTAAAATTCATGTTACACTTTCATTCCCTCCAGTCACTATCTCTCTCTTTCCCTCTCTCTCTTAGTATAATGCATGCTAATGTAGTGAGATCAGCTCATTACATGTTATTCAAGGTGCAGAAAGAACGCATAGTAAGTCACAGAGCCATGTGATTGCGGTTGGCGTCGGGATACAGAACGCATACACAATGGCCAGCTTTCCCCTGAATGAATCTCCCTTCCTCCCCCACTTCCTTTGATATTCTGCTGTTCACGTCCTTCACAACCAGTCAAACAAAATCATATTTTATTGAATGAAAATAGAAAATATATTACATATTGAATTTGTAATCACTGTAGACCCCCCCCTATATATAGTGGTAAAAATGACATTATATATTGTTTGATTCTGTTTATATAGCATAAATATGACAACACTGAGCTGCGCATGTGGAGCTGTTAGGTGGATCTCAGTGTGAGATGCACTTCCATGTAAACTGATAAATGTCAGTCAACAGCGTGTTATTTTGTTGTTTGTCAAAGGGCAGTAGAATGTATTAAAATAAACCTACTTGTCTGATTCCCAAAGATGGACTGGACAGGTCTATCCTGTGTCAGCAAGGATAATCACGGCTGCCAGGTTGTCTTCAAGACATAGAAGCATAGTCTAAGAGAAAGAGAGAGAACAGAGAAGGACAGTGACAATCTTTGTAATGGCACATATACAATACTCAGAATATGAATTTAAATATTTAAATTTAATCTATAAATAAAAACTACACTTAAAGCAATTATATGAGTTTATGTAAATTCCATTCCATTTTATTCTGCTTCCTTAAATTCAAATTTGAATTACATTTCTGTATTCTGTTTGATTTATCAATCCAAATTCAATTAAATTCAATTGGAATTTAAAAAGCATTTTCAATTCATGTCTGAATGGTGCACAACCCTGACATGTAAATATGCATATACATGCGTATATATAGAGAAATGCAAGATGCAGTGCAAAATTTCATCATTATGAACCAGAGCCTGCATTATAAATAATAAAAAGAAAGAGAACCATGAATGACATGAGAGACTGTAATAATAAAGCCAAAGGAAACTTCACAGTAGGGTTTTGTAGGCTGGTTTATATTGATTTAGTGTGGTAATCCCTGTTCTCTAAATAAACCAGTACCTCACAAAATCAAATAAACCATTTTAAAAGGCAGCTCTGGTTTTGCATGACTACCTATGGTGCAGTGAGGAGTCAGAGGGACAGCGTGAGATAACAGGTTATCTGCAATACGCACAGGGACCTCATCACACCTAATAACTAACACGTCATGGTTTACCCAGAACACACCACTGGTGCTCAGCACAGCTACAGGTCAATAATGACTCCCTTTAGTAGCATTACACTCTAGGACATCATTTTACGTTGCGCTTGTTAACTATTGCTTTATCATTGCTTACTGTAAATCATAAAACAAAACACTCCAGTCCTACAGGCCGATGCCAAACACCTGCTTACCAAACAACTGTGTATAATAACCCATAGCGAAAACTATCTGTTGTTGTTTACATGTCAAGGACTATATCTTCTAGTGGAGAACAATAAATAAATAAATGAATAAATAAAATACAGTAAAATATAATATTCTGTTATAATTTACATGCCAAGAACTATATCTCCAGGTGAAATAAAATGAAATTATAAAATATAAAATAAAATACAGCAATTCTGCATCACATACAATCAAAAACATTTCAGTAAGAGGTTGGTTAAACAGTATTCAGTAGTATTTAGATTATGACATGGCCTCAATGTGTCTGCACCTATAATGCTACCTGCTCCTCCATGTGGAATAAAACAGTATTTTTTAATTATTATTATTTGTTTTCATGCTACTGTACAAAAGTCTTCCAAAAAGTATTATTAATTTCTTCAAGTCTAAAGCTTTTTTTTTAATTAGGAAAAATGAATGGGAGCAACTTCAATATTATTTTAATAATACATTTATTTTTCTAATATATTTAATATTTAATGTTATCATAATTTTTTTATTATTAATGCAATAAATTAAATTTTTATGCATTTTTATAATGAATAACATTTATTTTTATTAAAGAAGCGATAAGGCACTCGATGCACTATATTATGACTGTTGTGATTATATAGTGCACTTATTGTCCTATTGCAAATATTCTTGCAGTATGGTTGCAAGAGTTAAGGCGAAAAAGAATGGCCACAAGAGATTGTCATGCTTCTCAAAGCTCCTTGGTCTACATGGTCATAAATTCTGTTTGTGTGCTGACAGCCAGAGACTGACAACATCTTCAGCCCCTTTCACAACAGGCAACAAAGACCCTGAGTGCAGAGCTGCTCCCAGTACAGGTGCCAGAGCGAAAGAGAGAGAGACAGCGAAGAGGGGCTGGGAAATAAGATATGAGGGAAGCAGGAAAGGAAGGTGGGAGGGTGAAGCTATCACCTATAAGTACAAGAGAGAGGCTGAGCGAGCGAGAGAGAGAGAGAGAGAGAGAGAGAGAGAGAGAGAGGAGAGAGAGATGAGAGCTGGCTGGTGAATATTGGCTGGTATTGCTGGGAGAGGAGGGGCCTGCTGTAAAGCTGTAATGGGCTCCAGCTTGTGCAGTGGTGCCGATCCCCACGTTTCCTCCAACCCAGCAGCTTTCCCTCTCTTTGCAGACACACATGTACGTGCGCTGGGCTGGCGCCACTCCTGCAGAGCTTTGAGACATTTTCGAACGGATTTTTCAGATTCACCGTCCCACCATCTGACTGAATGACTTCGTTTTTCTCTTTGGAAACGCACAGCTCCACTTCATTCATCTTCAAACGCTCAAGCAAGCTGGATTACATCCCAAATCTCCAGACGCGAGGAGCAGAAACATAAGGGAACATCATTAGCAGTGGACTAATATGCACTTTAAAGGTTTCTTTCATATCTTGAGGCTCTGTTGAATGTGGATTTCTCTCTGAAGCTGGGCAGATGTAGGGCAGTGTCCAATTCCTTCCCTGCTCAAGATCAGATACTTCCAGACTCCCCTTCACCTCTTTCAATCATCCTTCCATCATGCGATGGAGAGATCTGTCCTTGTAGACTGACATACGGTTCGGAGAACGAGCTGAGCTCACCTCAGTAGTGCAAGAGAGGCTGTTTCTGACATGATCTGACAGGTGCACTCTCTCATTCATTTTCTGCCATGAACACGCAGTTGGAATTCCGGGAAGAAAGGAAGAGGGCTGGTTTGATGTGATCTGTGAACGACAGGCTCTTATCTGCAAAGTGAGTGCAAATGAGAGGTGGGATTACAGCCTCACTTTATAGAAGGACAAGGAAAAGATGATGACACAGTCATAGAGTGCTTATGTAGATAAATACATGCAGGTGTTAAATACAATGTGCTGTGGAGAGGGAATATGAAATTAGGCACGGCATCAGCAACCATAGACTTGCAGTTATAATAACGGCTAATGAACATCTAAACACATTAGCAGTGAAATTGTAATCGTAAATAATGATGGAACGGGAATACTCAAGTCAGAATTGCAGCAGGCACTAGTTACAGACTCAAGCAACATGTTTTAAAGCACTTCAAATAGCATGACGTGCATGTCTGCACCTAGCGTTGTTATATGTAAATGAAGGAAACAAGCTCTCTAATAATAAAATCAGTGTGTGAAGGAAAGCATCTCTCAGGGGAATACGGAGTGGCAGAAAATAAACATTTGTTTATTGCATCTTTTATTTAATAATTCATGTTTTAGTCTACGACTTTGGCAGAGGCACCAGGGAGTTCACGTTAGGCAGATCATCTCTGATTATATTGTTCAGACACAGTGGGATCTGTAAATTTAATCCTGTCACACCGTGCTGCTTGTTTCAAGTGCAAAGACTTAGGAGATATGAAACATTTTCTATCTAATAATTTAATATCTGATTCGCATCATCATATGTGAAGTTTTAAAGCCAAAAACATTAAACCAACTTCCCTGAGTGTGTATCTTGGAGTAAATTCAAAGCTGAGTAAAAGCACACAGACATCAGAGGCTCCATTCATCAGCAATCAAACCTTGACTTTCTCACGGCTGGATGCTGCAGCGTCTCTGATCCTGCTTCCCGGGTTGGACCTCAATTAAAACAGCAGCCAGGCCTGAATGAGGGAAGCAGACAAAGAAAAGAACATCAAAGCCCTTTCATGGAGTGCAGAGTCTTAACCTCTGATCTCAGGGAGGGATTACTGTAATTGGACAGCAGGGATCGACACCTACGTTGGAGAATCAGGAAGTGAAGAGCATCGAGGAATCACACCCCCTCAGGAAACCACGAGCCACGATGGGCTGCAACATGTGTGTGGTGAACAGGCCGGAGGAACAGTACAGGATCATGTTTCAGGTGAAAATACAAACATAAGTTCATATTAATTTTCTCTTTATTTTTTAACTTTGCACTTGCAATCATATGCTTATTAGAGATAATTTTAGGAGGTAAAAGTTTCACAAAGTTAATCAAATTAATAACGCAGCATAAATATCAATATATCACTTATAATGTGATATTTACAACCATTCAAAGGTTTAGGGTCAGTAAAAAAAGATTGATACTTTTATTCTCCAAGGATGCATTAAATTGATAAAAGGTGACAGTAAAGACATTTATAATGTTACAAAATATTTCTATTTCAATTCTGTTCTTTTGAACTTTCTATTTATCAAAGAATCAATCACAATTTCCACTAAATAAATAAATTAATCAATTAAGAAGCACAACTGTTTGAACATTGATAATAAGAAATGTTTATTGAGCACCAAATCAGCATATTAGAATGATTTCTGAAGGATCTTGAGACTCTCAAGACTGGAGTATTGACTGCTTAAAATTCAGCTTTGCTATCACGGGAATAAATTACATTTTAAAATATATTAAAATAGAAAGTAGCTATTTTAAATTGTAATCATATTTCACAATATTACCATTTTTACTGTATTTTAACAAACTATTGAACATCCAATTTTAAAATCATGGGCAATAAATAGGGAGTCAGTCCTTCCTTTGCTACAACAGCTTCAACTCTTCTTGAAAGGGTTTCCAGTTGATGCTGAAACATGGCTACAGAAATATCAAATGTTGATTTGACCATAACTCAGTTCTTTTGGATGGCCAAATAACCAAAGATGATTATTTTTTTTAATCTATAACAGTGACGTGTTCCTCAATAGTTCAACACACAACTATACCTACTTCTGAAAAGTTGGGAGTACAAGGTCCTTTCAAGGTCTTCTCAAAAAACAAAACAAAGTTCTGTTTAGTACTAGTAATAAAAAACCTCACATTCTGCTGTCTCATATGACACAAGGGTTTATGCATGTTACTCTTACAGGGATTGTAGATCTGCCAGCAAACTGGAAACTGTTTATCGTAACAGAACGGGTTTAAGATGTGTCAAGGGGCCTTTGAGTTAAGGTGGTGCTTTAGGCAAACAATTTAATGAATTAATCCTGTGTTAAAAACCACAATCCCCTAAACAGCACAAAAACTTCCTACTCAGCAGCCTTTAATTGACATGGCAGAGAGATTTCCTAATAGTCTGAGAGAGAAAATGCTATGCTCATTTTTAAACCTCTTCCACTAGTAAGGTGTTAAAATTTGGTTTCCATTCTGTAATTTTCCCAACCACATGACAGATCATGTGACTATGATTGATAGCTAGGGGATATTTATACTGCTGGAAAGTAGAGCAGGATGAGAGAAGGGCAGATCAGCTAATAATAAAACCTATCAGGTGTGTAAAATATCTGTGGCTGTGGCACTGAGAGCAGAGATGGGAAAGGAATACTAAAATCAAGGTTTATTGAATTCAGAAGCAGAGTACATGTGTATCAGAGCAAAGCAGATCCTTTGACTATGCACAATAAAAAAGCATGGCATGCCTCTGAACACATGGTTTAAAACTGACAATGGAAATGTGGCTGCAGTGGAATGTCACCTTGAATTAAAGTATCTAAGGGTCCGAATCAGTAAGTATGTATGACAGCTGTGCAAACAAACTATTACAGCATTTTGCAAGGTCACACTCATGAATATGCAAATATTAACTAGTTTATAGGTTATAGTTCAAATATTAACTATTTATATATTTTTTTGAAGAGAATGTGAGTCCATGCACAGCTCACTGCCATGATGCTCAGGTGTTCTGGGTTGTTGCTATGCAGTTGCTGTTCATAGTGGTTGTTAGAACATTGCTATAAGTGGTTTCTATGTGTTTAGGTGGTTATATAATTTATGCATCATGAAAAAACAAACATTATAAAAACAAAACAAGCATATAAGCATTTTATATGTAGTAAATAACGGAAAAGTGTCTGCTTTATAAAAAACAACAACAGAAGAATTCCAAACAAAAACTCTATTTAACAAAACTTAATTACATGTATGATTTAAAAAAATAAATAAAACATGCATATAAACGTTTTTAAATGTACTAAACAGTGTTATTTTAGTATCACTGAGATACATTTATTTTTATTATTTTGAATTAGTTTTATTTTTATATATTTTTTATTTAGTTTTCATTTTTAATTTACTTAAAGTTTTGTTGTTGTGTATGTAATTATTATTATTATTATTTTAAAAAATATGTCTATATAGTTTTTATTAATTTCGATTGCAGTTTTAGCTATTTTAGCAAATTAAATTAAATGAAAATGAGCAATGTTGCCATCACAACTAGCTGAAATAAAATAAGTTTCAGGTATTTTATATTTTATTTTATTTCAATTAAAGTTTATTTTAAGTAACTAAAATATTATA
>NW_015544153.1:1669089-1701760 GCF_001515605.1 Sinocyclocheilus anshuiensis
TATATATATATATATATATATATATGATTTTAGTATGTTTTATTTAACTAAAATAACCCTGATTCATAACTATGGTACTACATAACAGCAGTGTCTCCTTCTAAAAAAGAAAATGAAAATAGTAATAAACGAAAATGAAAAAGTCCCCCTGAAAACGACCAAAATTGCAACCCATTTCAAATGCATTGCTTCCTCTCAGTTCCTTCACCTGTAACATTTAAATTCTACTTGACTAAAATCCTCTCCACAGCTTGAGTTTGCCACTTTAAAGTTTTGTTCAGAGAGCAATTTGCTTTCTCCGCCAGACCGCAATGTCATGCCAGGATAGGTCGAGCTTTTTCTAATACCGAGAGGATCTCCCACTTGATCTCTTCAATCTCACTTCAATTTCCAGCTCTTCTCTCCGCCGTATCCTCCACTGCCTGAGGCTCTTCACAGAGGGTTTTACTCCTTAACCAGTTTCTTATGCAATGACAGAGTCCTCTCTGTGTGAGCCTGTTTTAAATGCTGCACACTTATTAGTGGAGAGAGCTGGAAGACACCATAAACCCCCTGCCAAATCAGCCGCACCAACACTGGAAGCCCCCTGGATTTACTGCAAAGGAATAGTGAAGCATATTTAATGCGCTTTAGAATGTGATGCAAAACGATATCACCATGAGAGTCATGACAAGCTGTGGGTGACATCACCATGAGGCATTACGTCTTTACTTTTTCCTTTTATCCTTCATGGCTTTCAGACTGAAATTGTTCACACTTAAAAGTATGTTCCCCCAAAAATGAGAATTTTGCTATCATTTATTCTCACCCCACTATCTATCTATACATTTTAAATGCTTTTAAAAAGTCCCTTATGCTCACCAAAGCTGCATTTATTTAATAAAAAATACAGTAAAAACAGTTATATTGTGAAATAATATAACAATTTCTGTTTTAATATATTTTAAAATATCTGCGACAGCAAAGCTGAATTTTCAGCAGCCATCACTCGTCTTCAGTGTCACATGATCAATCAGAAATCATTCTAATATGCTGATTTGGTACTCAAGAAAAATTTCTTAATATTATCAGTGTTGAAAAAAGTTGTGCTGTTGTATTCATGGAAACCATGATACAAATTTCAAAAGCACTTATTTATAATATAAATCTTCTGTAACAATGTTTTTACTGTCACTTTTAATCAATTTTATGCATTAATAATATGATTAATTTCTTTTAAAAAATCATACTAAATCCTAACTTTTGAACGGTAGGTAAGCCATTGGATTTATGATTTTCTGCCTGGCGACAATGAAACTGGTGAAAAATCCCTCAGGCTTACACTGAAGGAGGGACCAGAGCCATATCTAGGGATCGGAATATTATGGAGACTTATTGGTGGGCTTTTTTCTTTTTTCTTTTAAGTAACCAACCACCTAGCAGCAACATGCTAAAAAGCACCTTAGCAAAAATCCTGTGCATGTTGAGTCGCTCCAAAATGAGCCTTTTAGCAGACGCTTTGCCTTTTGTAATCCCGCCTAAAACATCCCCCCCGACATGCCTGATGAGTTACCCTCTCGCTCTCTCAGTCTTCCTGCCTCTACCTAACATACCATGTCAAATTTGTCTCTATGGGATGCCGTTGCTAAGGCAACTGAGATCATTAAGCAAGACTTATATGCGTTCTCACTGCAACGCATGTAGATGCAATAATGATGGCGAAGACTCGCACACACATAGTCGAGCGCACTAAATCAGGCGTTTGAAAAAAAACACTGATGTAAATAAACAAAATCTACTCGTGTGCCCTCCACGCTGCAGGAGGTCTCTCCAAACACGCAGCAACATGAAAGGAAAAAAGATAAAACGCTCCACCCTTCACCTGCTCCAAGAATGGGGGGAAAAAGAAGAAAGTAAAACAAATCCAGACTGACATTTCGGGCACAAGTAACCTTTAGTTAAATAATTCTTTGGTTTCCAGCACAACCCTTGCCCTGCCCTGGTGGCCAGCACTAGTAGGAGCAAAAATTGCTATCGCCCCATCCTGAACATACATATATCACTGCTCAAGACTCTGGATTAATGGAGGTTAAGGTTCAGTCCAGGGCGGGGAGAGAGAGAGAGAGAGTTTCCCTCCTCTAAACTCTAATCAAAAGCAAGATTAAATGAAAAAGGTGATGGAAAGAGGGAGGGAGGACGGAAATAGAGTTTGGGAACAATGTAAAAGGCACAATTTAGAACCTCAAACTGAGCTGACCTAGTTTACTGCAGTGCTTAGAACCTTTGTGAAGACGTTTAGCATTTCTAACTCTTTGTTTAACTGGGTCAAGATGATTGAGAGAAGCAAGCTAATTTCAAAATGAAAGTCGAAAAAAGAGCCATAATCAGAATAATTATTTGGAGGAGAATATAGTGAGAAACAGCCCTCTGTTTCTGTATTATAATTAGCAGTCGTAGCAGGCTGTCAGTGGAAATGTAACAACAAACAACCTGTCACTCCAATAAAAAGCTCATACTTCTGCAATAATATACACCAGAGTTAATACTCAGAGGTGGCAAAGTAGATGCATTAAAGCAGTTACAGATGCAATAAGCAGATAAAATGTCTAACAAATAAGGCACTTAACACAAAAAGCAATAAAAAGGTATTTGCTTGCAAATGGAAACTATTACATACAGTATGATTGATAAAATTCCTATTAAAAAACAAACATTTCATTATATTGTGACATCCAGGAACTGACATCATTCAAGGAAAGTGACATTACATTTTAAATTGTACACAAATTGTAGTATTGATGAAATCTGTCTCTGAATTTACCAAATTTATTGAAACAAACATTATTCAACAAATTTTGTTTTGTAACAGTTTACAAGGTCTACTTCAAAACATTAGCTAAAATGATTGTTGGCATGAAATGGAAATTCATCCAATCTCTTTTTTAAATGCGTCTTATTGAACTTAATTTGCTTAATTAAAAAAAAAATTTTTTTAGCACATAATTCTTAATCAAAATGTCAAAAATCAATCTCACCGTGAAATGACAGACTTCTCTTTATGTATGCTGGACTTCAATAATTTAGTCTAATTTAACCCTGCCCCTTTCTTACAATCGGTTTCAGATCTGCCTCCAGTCAATCAAAAACCAGGTCCCTGCTTTACATTTCTTTCTTTTTCAATAATCTGTTTCTGATATGCGTCACAATATGGAAAAAAAAAGACTTCTTTCTATTTCCGTTATATTGTGACTTGCATTGGGTATCAAACTAAAAACTTTTAAAGCTTATCAACAACCCAAAAAACAGCATTTGTTCCCATACTAGCTAGATGAACATTTTCTGAAGGATAAACATTTCCTTTTACTAAAAGACAACAAAACAAAATTGACTTTTTTTTATGCTTCCAGCTGCATGTCTTGGAAAGTGCCATAATCAATGCGGCGTGTTTGGTAGATCACAGACTCTGAGTTAATGCAGGTATCCCGCAGTGAGATGATGGGGATCGTTGGGGTGTGGATGTGCATTGCGGTATCTGTGAGCACCTTCAGAAGCTCCTTCATTAGCAATGCTATATTTAACTTGCATTCCACTGGGGCAAATGTACAGGGTGAAGGTCAATAGAGGTGTATCACGAGTTAAAGAGATGTAATTGCTGTCTCCTGGTATTGAACTGATAAGCACAATCACCCACTGAGTTCTGTAGGCCACTTAATCATGCAGAAGAAATTCTATCACAGTCCATTCGACACTCTCTGTTGTTCCTCTAAAACAAATGTTTTGAAATTATCGACACGCTGCTTTCCAATGTAAAACTGCTTGTAATTTCCCCCATGATCTCATGTAGACAAATCATAACTACTAATACATTGAGAGAATCATACATTAATAAGCATTTTCTATATGAGACAGGGAACATTTAGAAAATCTTTTCTGCTTGAGAAGTCCATGTTTGCCAATATCACTGTTGCACCATCAACTGAGTCCCGTGTGCAAACAGTCCATTTAATCAAAGCCACTGACAGGATCAATAATGAGCCAAACACAATGAAAAATAAATAGGTTTCACCTCTTTTAGACATCGAAAGACTTTCAGTCAAGCAGCATAAGGATTTGAGGTGAGACCTGGTCTCTAAGGGTCAGCTATTTGTAGCTTGACTGCTTTGAGAAGGATGAAAGAGAGAGAGAGAGAGAGAGAGAGAGGGTTGTCAAAAGTACTTTTAGTAGTATTTACCTTGTATTGATTGTGGGTTGCATTCTTGAGGGTTAAATCACCTCTCATCTGTCCCTCCCCAAGGCCTGTCATTGGATGAACTGTCCCAATGTACAAATTCAAATCTGCACTGTCAGATATCTGTCAGTTATACCAACAATAAATAAACCAACAGACTAAAAGTCATTAACCAGCATCCACAACAGCATATGTAGTGCATGGTATCATTTTATATGTCACTGATTATTGAGACATGGGATAAAACATCTTACAATTTTACTTATATTTAACTATTCTGGTGTGTTTTATAGATTTGACATTAATCTAAAATTATAGATCCCATTTTTCGATTTCGGGTAATTGTGCTAGTATTTTTTTTGTCATAACCATGATTGTCAGCTCCATTAACCTATATCTAGATTTGTCAGTAACAAATACTTGATACATTTTTGTATATGACAGTGTTGACAAGTGAGTGGTAAGTAAAAAAAAAAATTGTGAGAAATTGAAAGCGGAAGATTGCACTGAATACACTCAAGACATTAAACAGTTTAAACCAAAATAATTCTGAAACATAAACACTACTTTTCAGGTTTTGTAGCTTTGTCATAGTACCAAGAAGCAGCGATGTGCAATAAACAGAGACTGCTCAAACATTTACTGTTATAAAGATTAATATCAACCTTAATCAAAATTAACTAGCAATCAGTACAACACTGCAGTACACAGCTGCTGTTTTTTCTTTTCAAAGCTGTCAGTTTTAACACTTTTTAATCTGGTTCTTCTGTTTTTCTCCACAGAAGGGAAACACTCTGCGCCCCATTGATGCAGAAGTAAAGGTAAGACATATACCACTCAGATCTGAAGTTTGACTTGTCATACGTCTATACCTTACTATTCAAAAGTAATTCAAATCAAATCAGCATATTAGAATGATTTCTGAAGAATCATGTGACAGAAGAATGAATGCCTGCTGAAAATTCAGGTTTGCCATCACAAGAATAAATTACACTTAATATATTAAAATAGAAAAGTTATTTTAAATTGTAATAATATTTTTACTGTATCTTTAATTAAATAAATGTTTTGGTGAACATAAGAGACTTTTTAAAATTTATATATACGGTATATATATATAAAAAAAATCTTACCAATCCCAGACTTTTGATTGGCAAAGCAGAAGACTCTTCTATAAAATCAGTTTCTATTTGCAGTTTCTTGTCTTTTTATTTCTTTGTTTGTGATTGGATGATGGAGAGCTCATGCTTGCCTTGCACTAGCCATTTTTGCTGCTTTGCAATGTTACTTCTCCTTAAGGAGGAGCAGAAATACACCCTTCCTTGAGTTTTGCTTATTTGTGCATTTATCTTCCCTCTCTCTCCTTCTGTCATTTTTTCTTATCCATGTCTCCCTCTTTCCCCACTTCATTCTCTCAATAGTGCTGCTTCAGCATTTTCAGAGGTGTCAGAATAAACAACCAATCAGTGCATTATTTTTTAAATGGACGTACAAGGGCCTACATTATTTCTTTCTCTTTTCACTGTCTGCAGCTCAAAGGCAGAAGAACATCTCACCTGTCCCAGGACAAAGATGGGCAGCCTCATGATCCTCTCCTGCTTCAGGTGGTACGTAAGGGTCACAGGAGGAGATTGGGTACAGCTGCTGGCACGGCTCGGCTCATGGCTATCACAGACTGTGTGGACAACGGCACCCAGACCGACATCAGCTTCCAGAACTTTCTGAATGGGGACAGAGGGTCTTACCCGAGCAGTGGATCACCCATGCCCCCAAACTCTCCTCCCCTCGCACAGCTGGTGGAGCCATACCTGCTGAATGACCTGTGAGCGTCTTCACTGTCCTCTGCCTCTTGATCAGTTCTTATTACTGTCTGTGTATGTCTGTGAGGTGGACAAATGTTACATGCACTGAAAACCTACTGAAGAAACATATGTCTTTTCACAGTGGTTCTTTGGGGCAGGAATATAGTGATACAAACTATAGTGACTACTTCAATGTTGCCAACCATGAGGTGAATCAACAAGAAGAGCTGGAATATGAGGTGGGAAAACAAGAAATCATAATAGCCTTTTACATACAAGTAAACCACTATTTTGAACAAATTAAATCCCATTGATTTTATTATTTTTTTTAAACCTGGGTAGTGTAATAATAATAATAATACAATTATTTTGAATACAGATGTCAAATACAGATTGGTTGATATATAATATAATATAATATTAAAAGGTAAACTTATTAATAAAATTGTCCTGGCTCACACAAATCCAAATAAAATGCAAACAAGCTCATTTTAAATAGATAACTGGTTGATTACAAGTATGACCAGGAATAAAGCACATACTTTCACTAACCTTTTATTAAAAAAAAAAAAAAAAAAAAAAGTCATGCTGTATGTTTCATTGTTCTTTCTACTAGTAAAACACATGCACTCTAAGGGGAAAAAATGGGACTAGATGGGTTGATGCAAGACCAGTAACCCAAACACATTATCACAACCTACAATATCTCATAAATTTGCTCTAGCTGGCTTTCTGTCCTGGTGCATCTTTAAAGCAGAGAGTTTAATCTCTACCCTATAAGCAGCTTTTCCTCTCTGTCTTTTCAGGAGGTGGAGCTGTATAAGTCGAGTCAGCAGGATAAACTGGGGCTAACAGTCTGTTACCGGACAGATGATGAGGAAGACCAAGGCATCTATGTTGGGGAAGTGGGTGGCCACATGAGGCTGAATGTTATATTTTAGTGCTCAACACAAACATTGCTAAGTATTTAGCTGAGATATTCAAGTTATCCAGCTGATATTTCAACCCTGTTCTTAGGTGAATCCAAACAGCATAGCAGCAAAAGATGGAAGAATCAGGAAGGGGGACAGGATATTACAGGTATGTTTTTGCTCAGATGTGCTGCTAGAGTCAAATGACATCAACAACAATCACTAATGAACTGACATCATCATGTCATTACGTTCATCTGGGCGGTCAAGTGTTTTTAGAGACAATCAGTCTATAAACAGATAATTGGTGTGACAGCCCACACAATTACTCTAGAGAATAATTACAGAACAGCAAAGACAATGTGTCATGTTGCCTTTGTCTCGACAAGTTCTTCATTTATTCTGGTTTCTGATGTGGCACTGACACATTCAGTATCAAGGACTCAGCCGCTAATGTTTTGATGTTATGTTGTTTTGGTAAAAAAGCGGACCTTTTTGTGTTTGAACGTAGCTGTGAATGAAGTCTCTGTCTGTCCCACATTAGATAAATGGGATGGAAGTTCAGAACCGAGAAGAAGCGGTGGCCATCCTGACCCGTGAGGACAGCACCAACTTCTCATTACTGCTGGCCAGACCAGAGATAGAGGTAAATAAATATAACACATGTGAAAGAGATAGGATCACATTAGAATAAAGAGGATAAATACATACTTTTATGAGAGTACATGCTAACAAAATAGAAAGAAAAGTCTTTTATATATCAATTATTTGTCCTAGACAGTAAAATGGAGCAAATTGCTGCTTCTCATTACACCATATACTGTCTCTTTTTAGGAGAAACTTTAGGAGAAACCTTGTAGACAAAGTGGACACTAAAACGAACCATGCATGAACCATTAAATCATCCCCCCAAATCTCACATCCTCAGAGCAATTAAATGGTTTTCTAAACACACACATACAAGCATGATTCAAGTGCACACATACACACAAAAATAGGCTTTTTGAGGCACATGCAAAGTTAATGGACCCACTCTGTCCCCAACGACAGCATATCCTAAAATTAATGGCTTATTTTGCTGAAGGAAGGGAAACAGAAGAAGTCTCACATCACTCAATGTCTCAATCATGTGATCACTCTTAGTGATGGGTGTCAAGGATTTGTGTCAGTTCCATTAACACTATTCCACAAGGAGATGAAGAGTGAGAGGGAACAAAGCTGCTTTACAGAATGGAATGGAAAAGTGCTCCATTAGAAAGACATGCACATAGGAGAAGTAATTGAAGGAATTGATGGAAGGTATGTGAGAGAGAGGGCAAATGAAGAGGTAGAAGCAAGGTACACTATAGGAAGGAAGGCTATCATGCTTTTTTTCCAAGGACATAAACTAATCCATCTGATGAGACTATGCTAATGCACTTTGTGCAAATATAATTTAAAACTTTAACCAGTGCTGGAATTTTACTTCTGCATTTATATTTATTTGTTTAGCAGATGTTTTCATCCAAAGTGACTTATAAATGAGAATAACACCAGCAGAAGCAATAAATCTGAAGTAAATCTTAAAGTTGTCTGTGCAAGCAAATGTATTGTTTTATTTAATACAAATTTAACAGCATTTTTACTCTTGCACCACACAATTATAAACTGTTCTAAATGAGAACCTATTTCAGAGCTGTATATATGGTGTTCTGAATTTCTGACTTTGTAACTGTCAATTTTTCTGCAATTTCTGGGGAGCCAGTGGTGATATTGAAAAAACGGCTGTTGGTTATTGTGTGCAGCCGGCAAAAATCATCCATCATGAGCACAGCCGTCAGCTAATGAATAAAACAGGGAGCTCATTTCAGCCAACGCTCAGCACTAACAAGATCAGAACAAAAAGGGGGCCATTTTGTACCTCTCATTCTCATCTACAATCACCCTCTCAGCAACACAAAATGATTAATGAAGAACTGAAGACCAGAAACAAGTGGAGCTGTCAGACCAAGAGAGGAAGAGATGGATACAGAAAGAGAGACAGATAGAGAAACAGGAAGGGGTTGTTGACTTACAGAAAGAGATTACAGGTTGACTAAATCAAGAGGAAGGAATGAGAGACAAATATGCTTAAGAAATGTCACAGGCAGACCATTAAAACAACCTGTGTTGCTCTTAATAAAAGTCTCATTTATAATCAAGTGATAATTGCAACTGATTATTGGCTTGCAACTATAGACAAAGATATTCAGGGAAAACAAGTAAATAATTAAATGAATCTGTATTCATCAATAAATCTTGATTTGTAGCAAGACATAACAATTGTCACAAATTAAAATGAACAAATGAACAGTAATATGAGTAATAGTGCCACTTTGTTATAAAGTATCTCACAATAAAATAGTTTTATTTTGAATTGGTCTCAATGATCATGTAATATATCTTACGTACTATGTATACTATATACATTCAATGTGAAAAATATCTCATAATATGTTGTTCAAAATGCCAGCTATAGATACATTTAATTGTATAAACGCGCACACACACACACACACACACACACATATATATATATATATATATATATATATACGCCTACATTTAATTGTATAAACGCGCACACACACACACACACACACACACACACACATATATATATATATATATATATATATATATATACGCCTGTGTGTATGTATGAAAATACTAGACCTCAAACCTTGTGGTTTAATAATAGGCCTCACAATTCTTGCTTTACAACCAAACATGTTGCACACATTTAAACAAATGTCTATATTGCCATCTAGTGTTGAAACGCATTACTGCATGTATTTACTTTTATGACAATAGATGTTCAACCTCTAACGCTTCCCTCTTACTTTCTTTTTCCCTTCCCTTCCTTTGTGCCTTTCACCTAGACGGACACTCATTTGGACCCAGAGGAGATTGACTGTGAGTTACCTGTAGGGATGAATGTGGACAGCCTTAATACTTCCCATCTGTCAGGCCTGTATCATTTCCGCCAACAGAGACCCCAAGGAGGCATTCCTGAGGAGACACCCATGCTCAGCATAGCAACCCTCAGCAACAGTCAAGAGCTTGACAGTGGTGTGGGCCGAACAGATGAGAGCACAAAGAACGAAGAATCCTCTGAGCATGACATCCTTCTGGGCGATGAACAGACCAGCGCCTCCAACACAAATGCCACCAACACGCCTGGCAGCTTGCGCAAGTTCAGGCCCGGCAGGAGCGGCGGAGGAGGGAACGACATGCCATCGCCGCTGTTCCCCCTCCGAGAGCTTCACCTTAGCACAGACTCACTGGACTGTGGAAGTGTGGGTGGTGGGTACCTTCATGATCCCGTCAGTGGGATGATAATGCCGGGCCTGACAGAGGAGGAATGTGAGAGGTACAAGCAGCTTCTGGAAATCAAGTGTCGGTATGAGAAGAGGATGAAGAAAGTGCAGCAGGTTCAAGAAGAGCAGCAGAAAGAAGGAGAGACACAAGTGGAAGCTGAGAATAGGGAGGAGACTCTGGATGAGAACAGTAATGAGAACCTGACTCCACATGAGATGGCGCTTTTGGAAGAGGAAGTGAGGCACCTTGAGTTCAAGTGCCGGAACATTCTACGGGCACAGAAGATGCAGCAGTTAAGAGAACTCTGTTTAAAAGCCTGGCTGATGGAGGAAGAAACATCTGGCAGGGTGTCTGCAGAACCTCAGGGGTCTCCACTGCACGAACTGTCTGACATCAACGAACTTCCAGAGAAGGAACGGTCGGACAAGGACAGCACCAGTGCTTACAACACCGGGGGAGAGAGCTGCAGGAGCACACCTATGGTGAGTGAGCATCGACTTCCAGTTTCTCAGCTAGATGAGTCCACAAGCCCTCTACCGAGTAGACACAGGGACCGACCAACCTGGAGTGAAAGAGGACGAGCAAGCCTCAACAGTTCATATTCACCAAGCAGCTACAAGAAGTTTCAGACTAACACCCCTATGAACCAGAAATTCTGCTCACTCACAAGAGAAGGAACCATCCGTCGCATGCCCGAAGGGGTGACACAAGGTGGAAATTCTAGGGTGAGCAGCCATAACAGGAATGGTGGTCGCAGTGCTGAGTCAAGTCCTTACTTCACTCGACGCCGTCATTCCAACTGCTTCACTCCAGAGCGCTACCAGAGTTGCATGCATCTGGGATCATCACTTTCTGAGAGTTCTGGACCTTTGGATAGAGCTGTGGAAGGAGAAAGTGAGGCACCAATGGGCGGCAGTGACCCTGAGGGCCATGGGAATGCCACCTTGGGGTCGTTGCCTCGACCCAGCCCAGTGAAGCTTTCTCTGGCCTTACCATTGCCACTTCCCCCTGCGTCACCACGCATGGAGTGGAAGGTGAAGATAAGAAGCGATGGGACCCGCTATGTGGCCAAACGTCCCGTCCGAGACCGGCTCTTGAAAGCCCGAGCTATGAAGATCCGTGAGGAGCGTAGTGGAATGACGACTGATGATGACGCAGTGAGCGAAATGAAGATGGGTCGCTACTGGAGCAAAGAAGAGCGTAAGCAACATCTGCTGCGGGCCCGCGAACAGCGCAGACGCAGAGAGTTTATGATGCAGAGTCGCTTGGAATATATGAGAGAACACGGTCTGGACATGGGCAAGGAAAGCCAGTCGGAGTCAGGGCAGAACCCAGCCTCAATCCTGGAGCTCAGTCAGAAAAAGAGCTCCAAGAAACGCAACCGACGCATACTGGACAACTGGATCACCATCCAAGAGCTACTGGCACATGGCTCTCGCTCTCCAGATGGGACAAAGGTGTATAATCCTCTTCTGTCTGTTACCACAGTCTGATGGTGTGGAAGGACAACAGGAAGAGAATCTATTTTATAGTTCTCAACAGTTTCAAGCGTCAAGCCACATTAATAATATGGCTAAGCAACGTCTAGCAACTATCGCCCTCTCTAATTTAATTTCAACAAATCCTATTTGTAACGAGCACTTGAAGTTAAAATATCTGAAAGTCCCAAACCAGACAAACTTACTTGAGAAGCAACACTAGATAAGACTTGTTTTCATAGATACTTATCTGTTGTTTTTAAATTGATTATACTCGGACCAATATAAAATATATTACTTCTCTCAAGTCTTAGTGTTGCTTCTTAAGTAAACATACCTTTCAAAGATTTTTTAGGAAAACAAATAAAAAAACAAAAACATCAAGTAAATATTTATGGGTGGCAGTACTTTAAAGTTTGTGGAAAAACTTGATTTTCTTGATTAATGAATGTCACATTGTATTGCTTCTCAATAGACATGATCACTCCTCTGAGGTCAAACGTCTGCTTTTGAGGATTTCTGTTTAACTTTAAACTGAAAACAGCGCATGGCTGAGTGACAAAGACACTCAGAAGATTATGAATGTTGACTGAACGTACACAGATAAGCACAACGCATACACCACAAACTGTACAGGCAGACAGGTCTTAGTCAAAATCTGCTCGTTGCAAGCAAACATATTGGACAAATGAAATGCAATCGGTAACTTCCTCACAGCTGCACAAAAGACAAACAATGATTCAATTTCTTAACTCTTGAATTTTCATGGAGAATAATGGGGGGATGGAATAACAATAAGATTTTTGTACAATTTACTGCTCTGACTACAACATCATATAAGTGCGTAACCTGTGCAGACACAATCATGTTAAACTTTCCTACAGAGATGTGGTGCTGAACATTTATACTGCTTGTTTGTGATGATCTGATTACACTATTCTTCTATACTGTTCATTATGACCCAAATACGACAAAAGCACAATTTAAGCCACATTGTGCTTTTTACCTTCGAATGTATGGTAATTATTTTCCATAACACCCTAAGTCATCACGGAGAGACTTTCACAAGCCTATGAGGCCTAGTGCGGACACATACTAATCACCAGCAAAAGGGGAAGCACAAACACACACTGGATCCCTATGAAATCTAACCAGCTTCAAAATGAAAATAGATTGTACATTTGAATATACTGTTATTAGGAACATTTAACCTGAAGTGGTTCACACAAGTGTAGCAAAGGAGCTAAAAATGAGGGGATATTCTTATTCATGAATCAATTAATGATATACGAATTTGTTAACATATTTGTAAGTGTTCAAAACAGTTTGAAGATTTTGTAGAAAATGGCCTTAAGAGTTTTGACCAGTTTGGTGATGAGAGCCACTTGTTCAGCTCAACTAATTTTGCATGATTTTAACTATGATTTTGACTATACTGTACATGCCAGAAATACACAATGAACTTTAGTGGAGAACTTCCATTTCTAAGTATACAAATGTATGTGACCAGAGGACTTTATCCAGCATCATTTGCCATTTCTGTCTTGGTGTTCGATAAAAATGTAGAAATCTACAGTTATACTCATATGGTACCTGTTGATTGATATCAGTAGTCCTAATTATACAATGTGTAATGTGCATTAGTTCTTGAGTGGTTATTTCAATGCATTACTGAGACCGTATAAAATATAACATTTTAGACAAATAAAACAATTTTGTATGCTTAATATAAATCTGTCAACACCCTGATTTCAGACTTGGATGCACACAACACACACATTCATACTGTACACACACAAAAATAGAGTAACACACAGACAAATAGTCACTCAGAAATATATATATATATATATATATATAAAAAAACAACTTTCCAACAGCAAGAACATGTTTTATAGAATGAGAGCAATAAATTATCACATAATTTCTCTGAATTAATTCTGCATTGAAACCTCATACATATATACAAATAAAACTTCATACAATTAATTTTAAATATAGGAACTGCTCTTACACACGTACTGATACAATTTTACAATTACAATTTGTTCCAAGCCCCACCCCCAGGTCCTTAAAATGTAAACAATGGTTCAAGTTCCCATTCCCAGCCAGATATTGATTCCCCAGTCCAGTGCAGAGTAAATATGGCATATGTATATCAACTAATATATACATTCAGGTTTATACAGCATCATTCAGCTAAGTGCAGACATGCAACACGGGGCACGGTGGCGCAAGACATTAGCGTGTCCATAAACCAGAACACACTTCTCAAAAACTACTGGATATTTTTTAACATCATACATCTCTGCTTTATTTGCATTTGAGCTCAGCATGCCCCAGCTTTCAGGACTTTTAATACAAGCACAAGAGCAAAGCGTTAGAGAGAAGCAATACTGCCCATAGGAAAAAAATGTGAAATGTAGTGAATGGCCCTCTAAATTCAGATCACGCCACAGATTATGAACAGGGGCAAGGAGTTCCTGTTTGTCTACAAGGGCCTTAAGGTTTCTGGTTATGGGTAATGCTAGCGGATTTGAAGTACTGGAATCCATTACCTGAATAAACAGTATTATAGTTTGACTTTTTATTTTATTTAAATAGGCAAAGAAAATAATAAAAATAAATGACTGGGACTAGCAGCAGAGATTAATATTCTTATTTAAAATGTTTTGTAGGACATTCAAAAAAATTTAAAATTTTATAAGTATAAAAATAACTCCTCAACACTAACACATCACTAATGTAATACTGTGAATGATTCTGCTTAATGGAGAGAGAATGGCCCATTTTGGTTGTCTAGGGGAGAAGTAAGGAAAGATAGAGGGGCTGTTTGGAGGGACGTAGATGGTATTGGAGCTTTGGATACTAGGCACTGATGATCTTTAACCCTTTCGCACGTGAGTTTAAAATATTCTAGCTGAGCCCCCAGCGTGAGTTTTTTTTAGGCGACCGTTATTTTAAAATACGCGTCAAAGGGTTAACTTGTGTATGTGCAAAACCAGAAACTTTTAGCAAAAAGATCTTCACATTTAAAGATGCTTTTACAGCTTCTCAGTGTGAATGAGTGTGTGCGTGTGTGTGAATGTAAGTTCCCTAAACACACTTTCATATATATAAAAAAAAAAGAGGGCACTGACATTGGACATACAACTCAGCGTAAATTTACAATATTAAACGAGTGAGTTGCTCAAGTATGTATGGCTTCTGGCAACGAGTTTTACACGGATCATACAGCTTTTATGTGGATATAGTTTTACAAACTTGCAGCAAAACATTTACTTGAAATTAGCAGTCCAATTAGGTTGCTAAACATTAATTGTACACACACACACAAAAACCCTAGCCTGTTGGTCTGTCTAAAAAAAAAAGCTCTTAGAAAACACTCAGCACGGCATTCTGCTAAAACATATCCATGTATTATATTAGTAGCTTTTACACCAAAAATAGCAAGAATTATATCAGTAGTATTTGACATCATAATAGTAATAAAGTCACCCATTACAATTACCCATATCCAGACGTTCTTTTTCAAATTCAGTTACTTCTAAATATTTATGATATCTGTAACACATTTTGACCATCGAAGCTGTACAAAACCAAGCCCATAAGTACAGATTTTACTTCAAAATTTCAATGACACTCTATGCAAACACCCCGCTCCTTCAACAGGCCATCCAAAGAAAATATAACACTGATCTCAAACCACCAATGACAAACCTTTACAGTAGGCACTAAGGTTATGTAATGATGAATTGCCAAATATAAATGTTTCATTGGTCAGGTGAGACTGTTTAAGTAGTAATGAAAATAATAGTGAAATGGTGACGCTAAAAGGGAAAGAGAGATGCTGAGGTAACAGGTGGCAGGAAATAAACAGATCCATGTCCTCATTATTGGTTGCCATTAGTCATGACACTTTTGTGTACGTTGCATTTAGGTTAGTATGCTTAATTGTCTTATATAATAGCAACAAAACAAAAGAACAAAATATCTACCAAACAATTTAAAATCTCTTTCTACACATTCTGTTTGGCGCAAATGACATCTTGACTTCACTGAGGTCTTCAAAAAAGTGTTTTTTTACTGTTATGGCTGACTTATTGCAACCCGGATGCCCAGCCTCTTCAAGACAAAAAACAAAACATTCTTCAAATGGTTTCAAAATAATGTTTGTTTGTTTTTTACTGTGTAGTGATGCAAGTTTTCTCAGCAGTTCCCATCCTGTCCTTTCACTCACAGGGTAAAATAAAAGTCTCTTTTAAAATGATTAAAACATAGTGTTTGGCATCCCCCCAAGTGCATGCTGGCCCTTCTTATGTGCTGAGGAATACATTTGTCAATTTTGAGAAATGAATCAAGCAAACATTTTCTGACTGACCCTGAAATGATTGTCATCTGAGACTAGACTTGTGCGGGTATTCGGTAATGCGATATATCACGGTAATGAATATGCACGATATTGCTGAGACGCATGAAAACTGAAAAGACTATAAATGAAAGTTCAGTTTCTTTTATATTTTGCACTCATCTGTCCAGTTTTGTCTCCATGTTGAGTGTTTAAAGAGTTCACCATTGTCGTCTTCTGTACAGTCAAACTTGGTCTCTTAAACTCCAGATCATCAGTCCGACTTAAATTGGCACCCCCTTTCTCCCTGTAACCTTTTCCTTTGGCAGCCATGCATGTCAATTTCAACTCGAACTCTTAAAATACACTTCATTTGCTTCACCACTGTCTCCATTAGGCTTCTTAGATCTTCAGTCGGAGATTTGATGCTGTTACACAGCCTTTGTTTTGAATGGCGGCCAACAGCAAGATGCCATTCAGGCTAGCAATGAGCATGTAGCCGGCCAGGATTCCCGCCCTACACGTGAGGGAAGCGCATATGGAAGTAACAGAGTCTGAGTATGGTGTGCTTCCGCTTGCCTGGGCTCCGGCTCCTCCGCGTTGGGACCCTGCGCCCTCTGCCGCGGCTCACCCTTACACCACCGTGCTGATGCGGTTGATAGGTTTGGATTTGGAGCTGCCGACCGTGCTGCTGTTGCTGGCTCCACCTCCTCCTCCACCCCCTGGGCCACCCAAATGCAGCCCCATGTGTCCTGGGAGCTGCGGGGCAAGCGGGGAGAGCGGGGTAAGAGGGGTCAGGGGGGTATGTGGGGATGAAGGAGGAGGTAACGGGGAATGTGGTGGAGGAGGTGGAATGGAGGAGAGGGGTGGATACTGTGGGATGTAGTGGGCGACGCCCTGGGGTATGTAGCGGGCGGTGATGGCGGATGGCGCCTGAGGGGGCGGCGAAAAAACGAAGTGAGTTTGATGGGCGGAGTGATCCAGTAAGGGGTGTGGGCTGTGGGCGTGTACTGGATGGCTGTGGGTATGAGAGTGAACGTGGGAGTGGGCGTGAGGGTGGGGCTGAGAGTGAGACAGGGTGAGAGGAAGCTTGCCGGTAGGACCGGGCACCCGTACGTGGCGTATGGGATTGGGATGCATGTGGTAAAAGGTGAAAGGGGCGATGGGGGAATTGGGCGAATGTGGGGACAGAGGCGGAGGGGTGCAGGCCATATTGCCGTAGCGGCCTTGCTGCATAGCATGATGGGATAGTTGCTGCTGGAACTGGGCGTGTGAAGGAGCGGGCGGCCCGCGCCGTGGGAGGGACCCTCGTTGTAGGGTATGATGGATAGCGGGCGGATGGCCAGGGGCGACGGCCTGCATGTGGTACTGATGATGATGGTGGTAGAGGGGTGGAGGCTGGCCAAAGTTGTTGTGACAGTACTGAGCATGAAGGGCCTGGATCTTGGATGGCCCACTGGGGTCTGACTGGCTGAGGGCGGAGGGGGACGGAGGTGGCGGCCCTCCTGTAGTAGGAGGTGGCACGGGGGCTGGGTAATGTGGCCCGGGGGGAGGAAGGGGAGCAGGGGGTTTGGCACGCTTGCTCCCAAACAGGGAGCCCAGGAAGGAACCGGAATTGCTCCCTCCAGAACTGCTCCCCGGACCCCCACCTCGATTGCTGATGCCAGGGACTCCCCCCATATTGCCTACGGCGTTGTGAAGTTGCCCCGACCCACCCCCCACCCCTACTCCGGGGCTCAGGACGGGGCGGTGAGGCCGGTAGTCTTCCAGCCCATAGCAGCCGGGAACGGCGCCCCCTATGGGCAAGCGTTGATGCGGCTGAGGACTGTTAATGATGGATCCCTACAGTGTGCACAAACACACAAAGCCAGACAGTCATTACACTGGAAATCTGAGTAGATGGCCAGTCTTAGAACTTATGAGTTACAAGTGACAGGTATTCCCCAGATACTTTTTTCAAATAAATAATGCATGTTACTTCTCAAGAACACACCAATATTAAAATTCGTTATAAGAGATAATGATTTTCATGCAATAACCGATTGGCTCTCTATTAAAATTCTATAAAAAAAAAATTCTAATTTACAAAAAGAGAAAAATAAAACACTAAAACAAGTGAATTTACAAAGTACAGTGTAAAAACAATATGATTTACAAGATAATATTTAAAAACACCAATAATTTACTGTTAAATGTTAATGTAATGACTGAATTCTCTTGCAGAATTTTGAAATTAATATATTTTATTTCTAATGTGTACTTTTAATTTCTGTACTATATTAATACATTTGAATGATTTCCATTTATCAGCAAATGGTTATAACATGAAAATAATTATCAGCTTATTGGTATCAGCCAGAATTTTTGTAATGGCACATCTAAAAAAACAACAACAACAAAACAGAGCAACAATTGATATTGATACTTAAAAGTACAAGCACACAAGACGTGAAACATCACCGTACTCACATATCCTGCTCAGTGACAACCCAAAAAGCTTTTCAGCATTAAATACAAACAGACTCAAACAACTTACCAAAGTTAGAAATGACAGTGTCACTTTCACAAGCCACAAAATCAGTCAGATAACAAAGTAAAGCTTCCTCATTATAGAATCTCACTCATTTTACATGTATTTAAACATGCATCTAAACCTCTAAAACTGAAGCAGCTCTCAGACACTGATTGGGGCCATTAATTTACCAGAGCAATGCATTAGTCATAAGCAACTGCACCAGGCATAACATATTAGAAATGCTGCATGCAAAGCAAACACCAATTAAGTTTTTTACACAATACGGATTAAAACATGCTGAACTGCATCACAACAATCAAAAATTCATGCAAAGCCAATGTTTTTAAACACAGAGGTCTCATGCATTTAAGAAACCTGAAACACAAGATAATTTAATTTTATTATGATTACAAGCTGTTAGCAGATCTGCCTGACTTACTTCTATAGTACTATCCAAAGAGCCAACGCTGTTTCTACGGCCTCGCTTTCCTGTATCCAACCAAGCACAGCAAGGTTAGGGTCAAAGGTCATATAGAAAACATCTTCTAAAATATCAGTACTGGGTGTTTGGCCCTGGATGATCCATTTTCAATTAACAAATATCTACAAATTGTGTACATAAATGTCTCCTGACAAAACTCAACTTCACATCACTGAACTTGATATTGGCTGTGTTTAGAAGGCATTTAAAACAGTAGTGGTTGTCACATGACCACATTACATTTAATTCTGCGAGTTATCCTCTATAAAATGGCTATTTTGTATTTTTATATAATTTGTGTAAAAATATGTTAGCACTTGGCAACCCCATCAAACACTGAGTAAGAAAAAAACATTTGGCAGATATTACTTAGAAGGTCAAAGTCAAGATCATTGTATTGTTGGATACAGTATTTTGCGGAGTCTGCTCCATTATATACCGCACATCTTAAAAAATGTATCATCTGTACATTATATGCATACAGAAATTTTGCATACTGTGACAGTGTACATACTTATCATTGCAAAAAATTATGAGCATGCTATTCCAGACACTTGTTTAAAAAGCCTAACGCAAGGACATAATGTGCCATTAGAGGGCAGTGTCTGTCAAACTGTACTTGGTTATAGAAGTTCAGCACTTCTATAGTTCAGCTTCAGCACTCACAGGACGCCTTTCATGATCAAACTATGGTGGAATTATAAATATTTCTCCCAATAGAGAGAAGCCAAAAACAAATTTAAATTAGGGCTATCAATAGTTTATACAAATAATATACACTAATTTATTTGTAATTAATCCAATTAATTAATGTCCATATTTGAGTGAAACTAAAAAGACATTACACTGTGGCAAACAAGAAAAAGCAAGGAATAGAAAAAAGTGGCTTAAGAAATCAAATTGTTTGTTTTACAACATAGGTCTGTCAGCTGCCTACAGTCCACAGAAATTCATAAAGCATCCATAATTAAAATGTGCTAATACTTACTGCACTATTATGCTATAATTCCATTAAATGAACACATAAAACTGACAGCTGTAGTTTAAATAGAAGGGAGTTTTTTTTGTGTGAATGTGTGTTGTACCTGTCTCAGAGAGGTCTCTCAGTGAGGAGCTAAGTGCTGTTCGTTTAAGCCCCTCCCCTGCTGTGTACGTGTCATCCAGACTGGGCCTACCCAGAGTGCCGTTCACAGCCTCAGTCTTTATTCCGCCAACCCCGCCACCATCTCCGCTCAGGAGCCCTGGACGCATCACACCTTTCTGCTTCTCTAACTCAGCTATGGAGAAGAGAGACCAGGGGTTAATGCTGGCAAAAACGGACTATTACCATAATGAACAATAACCCTAATTAATAATTAATCAGATACACAGCAAATTTCAGAAATTTCAGCTTGCAAACAGGAAAGGAACTTCATGCTTTTGATCTGTCATGTGTGAAACAACAGGTCACATTAAAGGATTTCTTACACCCTACACGGTATTTCTCCATATCTTGAACCTCAGCGATGCTCTCACGCAGGTCGCTGGTGAAGCGCGTTCGGTCCTGCTGGCTTGGCGCATTGAACACAATCAGGACCTTACGCTCACTGCCGGGCATCGCTGATGTCAATCTGATACCGTGAGGATAGTCTGAGAGAGAGGGACAGAGAGAGGGTAAATGCAGTCAATTAGAGAGAGACCCAGAAAAAGAGGGATGTGCTGTGTCTCATGTAATTAGTTATAGATCTTTCATTCTGACAAAATCCACAGATACACACAAGTACTGTACTTCAGCATGTCAATGTGTAGGAAAGATATATTTCATTCAAAATATATGGTCTTAACCATGTGGAATAATTCTTCAAGCTAATTTATTTTCTTTTAAATATAGATATTTTTTTAGTGGAAAACAAGTGCAAAACAAACACTGATTAAGATAAATAGAAAACAGACATTCCACAGACGTTCCAAAATAACAGCACAGCCACAATAGAGGGTGAGGATTTTTCAGATAGACTTCTTTTTCTCCTTCATATGCTGCTAAGAAACCAAAACACCACCTACATGAAAGCAAGGAAAGGGTAACGAGAGAGCACGGAGATGAGATGAAGTGATGGAGTGGATGAGAGCAGAGTGTGTAAACGAGCTGGAATGGAGTGATAGTATAAATAAAGAAGGAGGGACAGATGGTCAGACAGATGGAGGGATGAATATACTTACAGGAGTTCTGGAACATATGAACCTGCATCTCCACCAGGGGAAAAGACTGTCTGAAACTGTACGTCACAGATGTCTTCTTCTTCTGAAAGATCTTTGTTACCTGAAGTCGGGAACATAAGGGATGTTAGGCTGTGTAGTTTCATCATTATACATACACATACCCTTAACACAAAATTGCTTAGATACATATGACTTTTTTCCCCCCTTGTGTCTAAATAGATGTACTCTAGGCCAAGACTGGCAATTTTGAACAAACTAAAATATAAGATTTGATTTGTTTAACTTGTTTTGGCCACTGCATTATTTCCGTACTTCCATTTGTGCTATTTAATAGTTTTGATGACTTTCCTATTATTCTAAATTAATGAAAGAATAAATAATATGTACAAATAGGTGTTTAAGTTTTGACACCTTCTCGTTCTTTATGTCTTCAACAATTGTTATTATTAGTAGTAGTTGCAGTAGTTCTATGAATAAATATCTAATATGTATGTATAAAGAATATGTTATTTTTGTCATTTTGGCTGCAGCGAGGACCAAAAATTGCTTGATTGTGACTAATGAATTACCTGTAGAGATATTTTATATGTATTAGGGGTGGGCGATATAGCCTCAAAATTATATCACGATATTTCAAGAATATTTGCGATAACGATATTAATGACGATACATTTTTATTGGTTAACGTTTTATTGGTGATTGCAGCTGGCAGGCTGCAGCATTTATTAGTGCAAACAAAATGAAGGGCATTTTCCATCCTTTTCCAATGAGCTACTGTCATCGATGACAGACTACCTAATTCGAAGTGTAAATCTATTGTCATAAGGTGGCAGCAGCAGCTGTGTGTTCGACTTGAAGCAGACCAATGCTTCAAAATTGGTATGACAATTGGTATGACATCAAAATTCCACGAGAGTGACTTACCCTTTATTTACACTGCGGCGTGCGGTCTGCGGCGTGTTGTGGCTCCGACGCGGCCATCAGAGCTAGTCTCTAAACACAATAATTGTGTTTACACCAGCCGCGCTGCGGCACGTTTCAGAAGTGCGCCGCTTTGCTAAAGATAGGCATCTCGCCTATTTTTGACGGTAAGACTATGCGCTAAAATATGCTCTAGAACCGCTCTCGTGATACTTTGATGCCATTAGGGTTGGGTATCGTTAGAAATTTTCCGGTTTCGATTCCTGTTCCAGTTTTGCCTAATGAATCCGGTTCTGATTCCGGTTCCATTTAAATCAACTATTTTTATTTTTTTTTACTATTTTACCTTCATTGAATGTAGTGTTGCTGGAAGGTAGTAAGTAATGTTGAGTAATGCTAGTCCATCAATCACATGTGCTTCAAAGTTGATGTTTTTTACACTATCAATAACATTTTGCTTTTCAAGCAGGAATAAGCCGGTTGGCCAAATAGTCCCTTGAGGGCTAAGACACTTCTTCATTTCCCTAAATTAATGAAATATTAACTGTTATACTTATAACCATGTATACACACACTCCATAAAGCCCCTATTTTACAAATAATAATGCAGTCAGGAGATGGTGTGATGCAATGAGTGGTTTCCACATTTTTAAACATTTAAAATGCATGAAAATAAATATTTTCTGTCACTTTATCAGTCTTGAAATTACCTGTACACTAAATAATCTAACCCTCATACTTACATAACAATAGCAGTCTATTTATTTAGTGGTCCAAGTTGAAGTCAGTATGTATATTAATAACAATATGGGACAAATATAATGTAATTTAGTGGCGGCAGGAGCTGCGCGCTGCTGGTACATGAACAGTCAGACAAAACAACGTGCACAGTTATCAAAGAGTGCGCGTATAGTCGCGGAAAACGATGTGTTCGGCAGTTAAAAGACGCGGCACGTCTGTGGAGTGCGCGTCATGGGAAACAATGTGCTCAGTAATTAAAGAGGCAGGCAGCGTTTCTGTTATATGGTTTGTGACACCCTTTATGGGAAACGCGGGCGCAAGGCTGCTCACAACGCTTGGTCACGTGTCGCACCAGAACCATTTTTGGAACCGAAACTTAGAAATTGCTCACGGTTCCGATTCTTTTCAAAAAAGATGTTATACACCGATCAGTCTGCGCAGCGCTGCTTCAAGTCGAACACACCTATTGGGTTTGTGCTGTTGTGCGCACCAGGGAATGTAAATGCGCCATACATCATCACGTCGCTATGTCATTGATATCGCGATATGACACTTTTTTTTAATAAATTTATACCGGTATTATCGTGGACGGTATGATGTGGCACACCCCTAATATGTAAATACTGTATATGAAACAATTACATTAAATCTAAATATATATTTATAAATCCAGAAGATAAAGTTGTAATTTTAAATATAAAAAAATTTAAATCTAAATATACAGTTATAAGTCTGAAATTGTACAATGTAACTCCGAATACAGTTATATCATATAGGCTAAATGTTCTTGAATTTTTTGATGAAAACAGTAGGCCTATACATCTTGTATACATTAATCAATGCAAATATTGTACTATTATATAATTATTGTAAGTGCACATGACTCTAAACCCAAGTGAGTATTTTTCTTCTACTATATCTTCTGACAGTAATTAGGCAAATATGCGCTAAGTGAAGACTCACCACTAGCAGGTCATTAAAGAGGAAGACCTCGCGCTGGTGAACTCCACTCCGCTGGGGTCGATTGGGGTCAGGGACTTCATACAGCTGACAACAGCACACTAGCCTGCGATGTGGCAAAGAAAGCACCTGCACACGCACACGCACACACACAACATATTAAAATACAGCTTGGTTTGTTTCACACTAAACCACACAAATAAACAAACTAGAGATCAAATTACCTTTTTACTACAAGCTGAACAACAATATGGAGTTTCAACCACAAGTATAACATGCATGAGTGAAACACATGGTTTGACTCACAGGTTTCTTGCCCACGATGACCCTCTCCACAGCCTGCACTTGAGACACATGGTCATCATTTGTCCTGAGTTCCCATTTCTGAATGCGCTGGTAGATGCCCACTAACATATCCCTGGGAATATCCTGTCCATTATCCACTCCTGCCAATGAAAATGAGGGGGAGAACGAGCAAGATACAGATGGTGAAAACTGCTGTACTGTCTTCAGTTGGAAACCAAAAATCAATCTGATTTAGCTGAAGGTATATTGGATTGGATTACCTCTAAGGTTCTTGATAAAATCCTCCAGCTTCATCTTCCTCTCAGCTTTGACGTTGGGGCTGTACATGTCTGTGTTGAGAAGGATGATGGCAAATGCCAGGATGAAGATAGTGTCTGGGTTCTGAAACTGGCGGACAAGTGCAGGGTTGCACACGCAGTATCTCTGACTGTGAGAAAGAAAGAAGTTCATACTCCTGTGGAACTTTTTCTGCCTGTGCGACTAAATTTTGTGTGTGGTTGCACTGGCGCGACCACCACATTGGTCAACTCATAAACGCTGCAATTTCTGTTGCATATGAGAAACATCAAACGGCAAACGAAATTGAAAGCATAATGAAACAGCGCTTAGAGAGTATACTCGCCGCGTCAGCACGAGCGCGAAGCTGCGCGCAGCAAAATGACGCGCATATTGAGGAAACGATGGATGGGTTTCAAGCGAGTCAACTAAAAGACCGCTTCTTAAACCAGAGAAGGTGAACATGCTGGTATTCTTGTGGGGGAAAAAACACAGTGGGAAGAATGAGCCTGGAGCCCTGAAATATGAAATGCAGAGAAAAGAGCAAAGGGTGAGATGAAAGCAAAGGCTACCTGAAGGCCTCTACCAGTCTCTCCACCTTCTGGGCTTCCCCCTGAACCTTAATCTGAGCCTGAAACTTCCTCAGGGCGTCATCCAGATCCATGCCCGAGAAATCCATCTCATCCAACACACAGCTGAGAAAGAAAAACAAAAAGAAAGATCGCTAAATTCTTCTGCCAACATGTTTTTGTTGATTTTTTAGCCTGTGTCTGGTTTCTGTTTTTTTGCCCCCAGGCTGGTGTGAACAGCATATGGATGCTTTGCTACAGTCTGGGGTTGGAAGACAGGAAAAACATCATTACTAACTCCAACACATCCTTGTTGAACTGTTTCTGACGGTTTCCCAGAAACTCCCCGATCATCTGTCTACTCAGGCCTTTCCTCTCCAGGATGAAACGTGCAATGCCCACAGGAGTGTCTGAGACAAAACCCCTCTCTATCAAATACTGGATCCCCTTCTCTGGTTTCCTAGAAGACGGAGAGAGAAAGACGGAGAGTGAGGATAAAACAAATAGGATATGATTCATTCCAGTAAAACTATAATCAACTGAAATAAAGACAAATAAGACATAGCAACAACAGCCTTAGAGTAGACAGATGTATAGACACTTGAGCAAAAATTTAATCAGATTTTTTTTGTATCCAAACAGATTTAGGTTCAAATCTGTCTTTGGTTTGATCGCGTGGTCTTTTATTGATCTCCGCCATTTGATCTTCCACTTGATTGCTTATGGTTCCATTTCCTCATCAGAATCTAAAGCACCCTGCTAAAAGTTCCCAAGGTGCTAAAAGATGTATAACATATCAATCTTGCATCATAAAATGTTGCAGTTACTTTTCATTATCAATTTCCATGATTTATAATAGGAGCAATGTGTTAAAATAAAACTGTACTACCATAAATTGTCTGTGATCTTTAACACAGCTATTAAGTCAGAAAAGAGGTTCAGAGAAATCACCCTGGGGTTGTCCTCTCCTCAATATTAAGATGTAAAAATTCAATACGGCAGGTCTGATAAACCATATGGAGGAGATATCTGTAGATAGATTAGTCAATAAATAGATCCATACACTTTTCTAAAATCAAGATTTACGGTTAATGTTTATATGAATTTATAAGAGACATATTCAGTGATGGTCATCCTTATACGCAAAGTACGCAAGTTGCATAGGGCTTCCAAACCACCATGGGCCCCCCTTGTTCTCAAAGATGATTTAATGACTAGGGCTGTGCGATTAATAGAATTTTAGTTTTATTTTTGATTTTGGCTTAATTTGTTCACTGTTAAAAGTAGGGCTGCACGATATATCGAAATTATCTAAATATCGCAAATGCGATATATGCATATCGCAAGGGCGTGCGACATCTGAATCATTTTAATAATAGGCTACTTAAATCAAAATGTTGCAGAAGGTCAAAGTTTTAGTTCGACGCATATAGCAGAGAATCGCTTGACTTTAAAAAGTGTTGAGTGCAATAAGTTGCAGAAAACAACTCTTTGCCGTCTCGTCTTGCTGTCTGACTCACCCCTGAAGCGCGCCCACAAGCCGCATCTCGCACAGCGTCTCTTCAGTTCTGCCGCACACGTGCACACACAGAGAGAGACGCGCTTCAGACGGCGCGCAAACACCAAGTTGATTCGTCTTTCGCATCTCCTCCTCCTTATGTTTGAACAGACACATACACACAGAATTATGTCAATAGTACACGTCTCGACGATCATTCTATGCTTGTAAATTGTGTATTTCTTTTTCTTTCTTTTTTTTTTTTACTGACTGCTTGCCTTTAATCATGTTTGAACTTTCTCAGACTATAGTTTTTGCTGTGGTATATGAAGTACTTAAAGTGTATGGAAAGCAAAGTTACAATGATATAAAATTAATAAATTTTTTTTGTTTGTATGTTCAAATGACATTTTCTGATTTGTGACATTACTTTTTATGTACTGCTAAAACACTGCTGATCACTTTCAGAAGTTGTAGTGATTCTTTCTTTTCCAAGAAAGAATGTGAAACAAATTGGTTATATAATTTTCATTTTTAAATAATTTAAAATATCATTTAAATTGATTTTACACACTTTAAGCAATATCGTATCACATATCGAGTATCGCATTTTTTAACAAGGTATCGCATCTCGCATTTTTCTTCAATATCGCACAGCCCTAGTTAAAAGCGCACTGAGCTGCGAAAGAGACATTGCTCCCCAGGCTTTCTGTGTATGTGATCCAAGACAGAGCAAAACACTTAGGTATAGGCTACTTTGGGCATCGGGTGTGCTCTTAAATGGACAAATAAACATAAAAATAAGTCAAAATGTCTGTCTTGGCGAGTTTTTTTACTTGAACATTGACAGTTATGTCTTAAGTGAACATAAACAGCTGGGAAAGTAATTGAATGCTTGTCAGTATTAGATCTGTAAATTCGGTCTTAAAGTGACAGCAGCCTAATAAACCTGCTGTCTCTGTCATTTAATGTCAGTCAAACAACAAAAGAAACTGCTCTGAAAGAACAGATTAAGGGGTTGGGGGTCATTTTGAGGTTTTTATGAATGCACTGACAGTGGCGTTGAGACAAAGTTTTAAATTAAAAGGGGAATTAAAATATATAGATTTAGACTGCTGGACAACTCAAAAGGTCAACTAAAAGAGCACATATCAATCCTATTTTGGTGAAGATATCTTACTTGTTGAAGAGGTTCAGTCCAATGCGGTAATGCCTCCTTTGCACCACGTCGTTGTTGAAGGCGGGCGAGTCCCAGCTATGCCTGCTCTCTCTCTGATAGGTCTGTTTTCCTAGAGGAGGCAACGGTTCCCTTAGACTGTCCCTAGACGAAGAGCATGAGCTGCAGTTGATGGTCTCATTGGAGTTGGTGGTGGAGTTCAGAGAGTCGTTGTCCCCATCCGAGTGCTCCAGGCCAGTAGCGGGCAGTGGAGCGGAGGACGAGGAAGAAAGTGGCGTGAGTGGAGGCTGAGTGGGCGAGGGAGACGTGGGGTCAGGGTAGGGGTGATGGATGTGTGGCATAGGGTGGTGGTGCAACGGATGGTGAAGGTGTGGGTGGTGATGGTGGTGCATCATTGTGCAGTGTGGTACGTGTGTTGGAAGAGGGGATGGGATGGGGCGACCCGGGGGTCTCGTCTGGCCCTGTGCTGCACAGGGATTGGGTGTGCGAGGGGCGGGGTTGTGTTTGAGAGTCCCTTGAGGCGATCCACCCGCCGTAGACTCCTGCTCATGAAGCAGCTGCCTGCTGAGGGATCCTCGATCTGAACGGTCACTCATGTCAACAGAACTGTCACTAGGTGGCTCTATGGTGAGAACGGGGAGGTGTGACCCCCGCAACCGGAAATCTCGGCATTCAGTGCACGGTGTGCTACGCCGGCTGTTATTGCTCCCGCCGCCCTCTGTATCCCGGCTGTCTTCACGTCCTCCGACCCCGCTGCTTACGCCCCAGTACTCCGTGTCTGTACTGGAGGGAACCCGCTCGATGGATAGTGGAGAACATGGCATGCCGTCGTCCATATAAAGCGTGACGTCGCTGTATGAGGTAGCTGTGCTGTCCTCGTGCATGACCCCCAGACGTTCTTGCTCCCCCATGACCCTCCTACGTGAGTTAGGTTTGTTGCTCCACACACACTCGCCAAAATCCTCGCTCTCACCACCTTCCCCACCACCATCCTGAGAGTCCCCTCGGCCAGACTGACACGTCAGAGTGTCGTCCATAGAGTCAGCCAGAGATGTCACCTGAGAGAGGAAGCACATAGACCTTTACACTACAGTTCAAATGATTGGGGTCTATAAGATTTTTAATGTTTTTGTGAGTCTCTTACGCTCACCAAGGCTGCATTTATCTGATCAAAATGAAAGTAAAAGCAGTAATACTGTGAAATATTTTTACAATTTAAAATAACTGTTTTCTATTTTGATTCCTTTAAAAGTCTAATTTATTCCTGTGATGGCAAAGCTGAATTTTCAGTATTCCAGTCTTCAATGTCATATGGTCATTTAGAAATAATTTTAATATGCTGATTTGACACTCAATAATTACTATTAATGTTGAAAACTGTTGTGCTGCGTAATATTTTTGTGCAAACCGTGTTTTTCAGGATTCTTTGCTAAACAAATGGTTAAAAAAGAACAGCATTTATTTGAAATGAACAACTTTACAGCAAAACTCATAAATTTTTCATACTGTAATTCGCTTTTAGTATTTAAAATGACTGATAATAGTTTTCAGTGTTTTAATTGACACGACAATAATTGTCAGCATATCAGTATCAGAAGTTTAAATATCTGTGCATTTGTAATATTTTGTCTAATCTGATCTTATCAGTAACCATTTTAAAATATTTAAATTCTTTCAAATTAGAGCATAAAATATGAAAAAAAAAAAAAACGGATTTTTTTTCTGGGTCTGCTAATGACCATCGTGCCTGTTTATAAAGGATTTCAAGGCTCCAGGGAGACTGTCTCTGCAGTAAGATGCTTTGGAAAAAAGTGTCTGCTAATTGACAAGTAACCAAATGTTCCTTTAGTGTAATGCTGTGGCTTGTCATTTAGAAATGAGGGAAATGATGCCTGAGTTACATTTTTTTATGGATTTGTCGGCTGTAAGACAACATCATATGTTTCAAAGGAACATGAACAAGAATTTTATACCAATTCTGAAGCCATCCCAACTATATATATCTGACCTGTATTGAAATTAATTTAAACCTAAATCTTTAACAGAACTTTAATTTAAGGGTTCACTTCTTGAGTATTTCACACATCTGTCACCTGTTTGTTGAAGGCGTCGTCTGCATGCGAGTACTCCTCTCTGGCTGAAGGACAGTGTGCGGGTGAGTCAGTCTCCTGCTGCGAGTCTGTGGTTCCTGCCTGGCTAGCTGTGCCCAGAGTCGAAGTGTGATGGCTGGTATATCGACCTTGCTGCTGCTGGGGCGTCTGGGTGTGCAAACCGTGTTTTTCAGGATTCTTTGCTAAACAGATGGTTAAAAAAGAACAGCATTTATGTGAAATGAACAACTTTACAGCAAAACTCATTATAAATTTTTCATACTGTAATTCGCTTTTAGTATTTAAAATGACTGATAATAGTTTTCAGTGTTTTAATTGACACGACAATAATTGTCAGCATATCAGTATCAGAAGTTTAAATATCTGTGCATTTGTAATATTTTGTCTAATCTGATCTTATCAGTAACCATTTTAAAATATTTAAATTCTTTCAAATTAGAGCATAAAATATGAAAAAAAAAAAAAACGGATTTTTTTTCTGGGTCTGCTAATGACCATCGTGCCTGTTTATAAAGGATTTCAAGGCTCCAGGGAGACTGTCTCTGCAGTAAGATGCTTTGGAAAAAAGTGTCTGCTAATTGACAAGTAACCAAATGTTCCTTTAGTGTAATGCTGTGGCTTGTCATTTAGAAATGAGGGAAATGATGCCTGAGTTACATTTTTTTATGGATTTGTCGGCTGTAAGACAACATCATATGTTTCAAAGGAACATGAACAAGAATTTTATACCAATTCTGAAGCCATCCCAACTATATATATCTGACCTGTATTGAAATTAATTTAAACCTAAATCTTTAACAGAACTTTAATTTAAGGGTTCACTTCTTGAGTATTTCACACATCTGTCACCTGTTTGTTGAAGGCGTCGTCTGCATGCGAGTACTCCTCTCTGGCTGAAGGACAGTGTGCGGGTGAGTCAGTCTCCTGCTGCGAGTCTGTGGTTCCTGCCTGGCTAGCTGTGCCCAGAGTCGAAGTGTGATGGCTGGTATATCGACCTTGCTGCTGCTGGGGCGTCTGGGGCTGAACCTAAAGAATAATCAATAATTTATGGAAATGATGTAAACATCACATAAAACAGAATTATCATCTCACAGACAAGCTGAATTTTCTACTTTATGCAGGTTTTAACCATTATATTGTTATATTGCCTGTGGCTGTCGCTCATCAAACGAATACTGTGAACGCATGTTCGACAGGATGATCCGGCGAGTCATTCGGCTTTCAGAGGCGGAACTGCGTAGCTGTTGAAAATTCTTGTTCATGCGATACTGCCGGAACGCCGTCTGTATTGTGCGAGCCGCTCGTCTGCTCAGGAAGTAACCTCCATACTTCCTCTCCAGCATCTCCACCTGATACAAAGGAAGATGAACAAACAGAGAATGAGAGGACTGAAGAAAGAGTGCAAAAAGAGAAAGAAGTGGTGCGTTGTTCTTCAAACGTAATGCATAATGTGTCTACATGCTTTACTCATCAAACCTGAAACACAAAGAATCTAGGAAATGACTTATTTAATGGCAGTCTTTCTTAATTATTTTTATTTAAAAAAAAGATATAAGCAGTAATTCTGTAGATGTTGGGGTGTTGGATTATTTTCATACGTCTCGGTCATGCCTCTCCACGAGTGGATAATTCCACAATGCAGAGATCCTTAGTATTATTATGAAAGCATAACAGCACTCTGTATCATAACTACAATCCCATCTTTCATTATGTGAGATGAAGGTTTGGGTTCACATTAGCATGACTGGAGGCCATTACGTATATTTGAGGCGTGACTGTAGTTTAAAGCCTGTAAGATGGCCTCCATGCACATTCAAACACAAACACTTTGTGATTAGTAGATTTTCCTATGGGCTGTTTGTGCTGCTGAGAATTAGGATAAACATTAATTAAGCACAAAACACTTCAGAAAAGTAAACAATGTTTGATTTCCTTTCATTAATGGTATTAAAACATGGTATTACTGCTTTTTGGAGATGGCAACAATTTCTTTACATTACTTGTGTAATTGTACGTAAATATGATATATATTTATTTTCACACTATATATAAGAACACCATGCTATGACCATCTGATATAATCCTGTGCTATTTTTCAAAATGTGAAAACAGAAAAGAAAACAGCTTAAATTCTCATATATTTGCGCTTAGTTTCAAATGAACGCTCAAAATACATTATTTGGGTAACACTTTACAATAATTAACTAACACTTTAATACACTTTAATACATTCACTAACATTAACTAATGGAACCTTATTGTAAAATGTTACAATTATTTGTTATTAAAGCATATACGTTCACAAAAACACTTAAATTAAACAGAAAAGCAAGCAGGTGTGCATGATTTGGCATGGCAGCAAACAGAAATAATCAATAACCGTTTCCTTACCTAAATCCTGCATTTGGACCAGGCTCGGTTGCAGAATCACATCACTTTGTGCTTCTGAAATTAGGCTATTATCTTTTTCTATATAGTGTAGTAGTTAGCTATCTCTGTGTCGTACGTGGCCGCTTGTCAAGCATGAAAAACACACGTTTTATTTAAATTCTGAATATATTATTGTATACAGCATGGAAAGAGCGCTCCCTTTAAATTTATTAAAAACGGTCACTCATTCATCACGATCTCACAAAGTTCCGTTTTAACCAATGAATGTGACCACACAATGAAACTTTTTTTTAAATGAACTTTACGAGCATGATAGAACTCGGCAACGACCAAAAAGCGGTGAGTGCGTGGATTCCAACCTAAACACATCTGATTGGCCATTGCGTTGTAGAAATCAACAAACATGTCTGTGATTGGCTACTTTGCTCCCCTCTGCGAAGA